>NW_006408951.1:1222710-1235573 GCF_000296735.1 Chrysochloris asiatica
TGTCCATATACTGAGAGCCACCTACAGGGCAGACAAGTCCAGTATGTTCATATACAGAGAGCTAACTACTTGGCAGATCAGTTCAACATATCCATGTACAGAGAGCTAGCTAAATGACATACGAGTCCAAAATGTCCCTATACAGAGAGCTAGATAGATGGCAGGGTAGTGCAACATTTGCATATACATATTTATAGCTACAAGGCAAAGGAGTCCAACTTTTCTATATACAGAGAGCTAGCTACATGGCAGAGCAGTGCAACATTTCCATATACAGAGTTCTAGCTACATGTCAGATGTGTACAATGCATCAATATACTGAGAGCTAGTTACATAGCAGACAAGTTCATTATGTTCATATACAGAGGGCTATCTACTTGGAAGATCAGTCCCATATATACATGTACATAGAGCTAGCTACATGGCAGATGAGTCCAAAATGTCCGTATACAGAGAGCAAGCTAGATGGCAGGGTAGTGCAACATTTCCATAGACATAGTTCTAGCTACAAGGCAGATCAGTCCAACTTGCTATATAAAGAGAGCTACCTAGATGGCAGAGAAATGCAACATTTCCATAGACATAATTCTAGCTACATGGCAGATGATTCCAAAGTGTCCATATACTGAAAGCTAGCTATAAGACAGAGTAGTCCAACATGTCCATATTCAGGGTAGTAGCTACATTGCAGAGGATTCCAACTTGTTCATATACTGAGAGCCACCTACAGGGCAGACAAGTCCAATATGTTCATATACAGAGAGCTAACTACTTGGCAGATCAGTCCAACATATCCATGTACAGAGAGCTAGCTACATGGCAGACGAGTCCTAAAAGTCCCTATACAGAGAGCTAGATAGATGGCAGGGTAGTGCAACATTTGCATATACAAAGTTCTAGCTACAAGGCAGATGAGTCCAACTTTTCTATATACAGAGAGCTAGCTACATGGCAGAGCAGTGCAACTTTTCCATATACAGAGTTCTAGCTACCTGTCATATGTGTACAATGTGTGAATATACTGAGAGCTAGTTACATAGCAGACAAGTTCATGATGTTCATATACAGAGGGCTATCTACTTGGAAGATCAGTCCAACATATTCATGTACAGAAAGCTAGCTACATGACAGACGAGTCCAAAATGTCCCTATACAGTGAGCAAGCTAGATGGCAGGGTAGTGCAACATTTCCATAGACATATTTCTAGCTACAAGGCCGAGGTGTCCAACTTGTCTATGTACAGAGAGCTAGCTAGATGGCAGAGAAGTGCAACATTTCCATATACAGAGCTCTACTTACATGGCAGAGGTGTCCAACTTGTCCTTATCCTAATAGCTGGCAACATGACAGAGTAATACAACTTGGCCATATTCATGGTAGGAGATAAATGACACATGTGTCCAATGTGTCAATATACTTAGAGCCACCTACAGGGCAGGCAAGTTCAATATGTTAATATACCGAGAGCTACCTTCTTGGAAGATCAGTCCAACATATCCATGTACAGAGAGCTAGCTACATGACAGATGAGTCCAAAATATCCATACACAGATTGCTAGCCACATGGCAGTGAAATGCAACATTTCCGTATACAGAGTTCTAGCTACAAGACAGATGAGTCCAACTTTTCTATATACAGAGTGCTAGCTACATGGCAGAGTAGTGCAACATTTCCATATACAGAGTTTTACTTACATGGCAGATGTGTCCAACGTGTGAATACACTGAGAGCTAGCTACATGGCAGACACGTCCAATATGTTCATATACAGAGAGCTACCTACTTGGAAGATCAGTCCAACATATCCATGTACAGAGAGATAGCTACATGGCAAACGAGTCCAAAATGTCCATATACAGAGAGCTGGCTACATGACAGAGTAAGGCAACATTTCCTTATAAAAAGTTCAAGCTACAAGGCAGATGAGTCCAACTTGTCTATATAAAGAGAGCTAATTACATGGCAGAGTAGTGCAACATTTCCATATACAGAGTTCTACCTACATGGAAGGTGTGTTCAACATGTCCATGAACTGAGAGCTAACTACATGACAGAAAAGTCCAAAATGTTCATATACACAGAGCTACCTACTTGTGAGATAAGTCTAACATATCCATGTACAGAGAGCTAGCTACATGCCAGATGAGTCCAAAATGTCCATATACAGAGAGCTAGACACTTGGCAGTGTACTGCAATATTTCCATATACAGAGTTCTAGCTACAAGGCAGATAAATCCAACTTGTCTATATACAGAGAGGTAGCTACATGGCAGAGTAGTGCAACATTTCCATATATAATGTTCTCGCTACATGGCAGATTTGTCCAACATGTCATTATACTGAGAGCTAGCTACATGGCAGACAAGTACTATATGTTCATATACAGAAAGCTACATACTTGTGAGATCAGTCCACCATATCCAAGTACAGAGAGCTAGCTACATGGCAGACAAATACAAAATGTCCATATACAGAGTGCTAGACACATGGCAGGGTAGTGCAATATTTCCATGTACAGAGTTTTAGCTACAAGGCTGATGAGTCCAACTGTTCTATATACAGAGAGCTAGCTACATGGCAGAGGAGTGCAACATTTCCATATACAGAGTTCTACCTACATGACAGATGTGTCCAACGTGTCATTATAATGAGAGCTATCTACATGGCAGAGTAGTGCAACATTTCCATATACAGAGTTCTAGCTACATGTCAGATGTGTACAATGTGTCAATATACTGAGAGCTAGTTACATGGCAGACAAGTCCATTATGTTCATATACAGAGGGCTACCTACTTGGAAGGTAAGTCCAACATATTCATGTACAGGGAGCTAGCTACATGGCACATGAGTCCAAAATGTCCCTATACAGAGAGCAAGCTAGATGGCAGGGTAGTGCAACATTTCTATAGACATAGTTCTATCTACAAGGCAGATGAGTCCATCTTGCTATATACAAAGAGATACCTAGATGGCAGAGAAGTGCAAAATTTCCATATACAAAGATCTAGCTACATGGCAGATGTGTCCATCGTGTCCACATACTGAAAGCTAGCTACATGGCAGAGTAGTCCAACATGTCCATATTCAGGGTAGTAGCTACATGGCAGATGATTCCAACATGTCCAAATACTGAGAGCCACCCACAGGGCAGACAAGTCCAATGTGTTCATATACAGAGAGCTAACTACTTGGCAGATCAGTCCAACATATCCATGTACAGAGAGCTAGTTACGAGTCAGACGAGTCCAAAATATTCCTATACAGAGAGCTGGATAGATGGCAGGGAAGTGCAAAATTTGCATAGACATATTTCTAGCTACAAGGCAGATGAATCCAATTTTTCTACATACAGAGAGCTACATACATGGCAGAGCAGTGCAACTTTTCCATATACAGAGTTCTAGCTACATGTCAGATGTGTACAATGTGTCAATATACTGAGAGCTAGTTACATGGCAGACAATTTTATTATGTTCATATACAGAGGGCTACCTTCTTGGAAGATCAGTCCAACATATTCATGTACAGAGAGCTAGTTACATGGCAGACAAGTCCATTATGTTTATATACAGAGGGCTACCTACTTGGAAGATCAGTCCAACATTTCCATGTACAGAGAGCTATCTTCATGGCAGACGAGTCCAAAATGTCCCTATACAGAGAGCTAGAGAGATGGCAGGGTAGTTCAACATTTGCATATACATAGTTCTAGCTACAAGGCAGATGAGTCCAACTTTTCTATACACAGAGAGCTAGCTACATGGCAGAGCAGTGCAACTTTTCCATATACAGAGTTCTAGCTACATGTCAGATGTGTACAATGTGTCAATATATTGAGAGCTAGTAACATGACAGAGTAGTTCCTTATGTTCATATACAGAGGGCTATCTACTTGGAAGATCAGTCCAACATATTCATGTACACAAAGCTAGCTACCTGACGATTCCAAAATGTCCCTATACAGTCAGCAAGCTACATGGCAGGGTAGTGCAACATTTCCATAGACATAGTTCTAGCTACAAGGCAGATGAGTCCAACTTGTCTATATACAGAGAGCTAGTTACATGGCAGAGTAGTGCAACATTTCCATATACAGAATTCGACCTCCATGGCAGATGTATTCAACATGTTCATGAACTGAGAGGTTGCTACATGGTTGACAAGTCCAACATCTTCATATAGAGACAGCTACCTACTTGTGAGATAAGTCCAACATATCCATATACAGAGAGCTAGCTACATGGCAGACGATTCCAAAATGTCCATATATAGAGAGTTTGCTATATGACAGTGTAGTGCAACATTTCCTTATACAGATTTCAAGCTACAAGGCAGATGTGTGCAATGTGTTAATATACTGACAGCTAGTTACATGACAGATTATTCCATTATGTTCATACACAGAGGGCTACCTACTTGATAGTTCAGTCCAACATATATGGCAGACAAGTCCAAAATGTCCATACACAGAGAGCAAGCTAGATGGCATGGTAGTGCAACATTTCCATAGATATAGTTCTAGCTACAAGGCAGATGAGTCCAACTTGCTATAAACAGAGAACCACCTGGATGGCAGAGAAGGGCAAAATTTCCATATACAAAGTTCTAGCTACATGGCAGATGTGTCCAACGTGTCCATATACTGAAAGCTAGCTACGTGACAGAGTAGACCAACATGTCCATATTCAGGGTAGTTACATGGCAGACAAGTCCATTATGTTTATATACAGAGGGCTTACCTACTTGGAAGATCAGTCCAACATTTCCATGTTCAGGGTAATAGCTACATTGCAGAGGAATTCAACATTTCCAGATACTGAGAGCCACCTCCAGGGCAGACAAGTCCAATATGTTCATATACAGAGAGCTAACTATTTAGCAGATCAGTCCAACATATCCACGTACAGAGAGCTAGTTACATGGAAGATGAGTCCAAAATGTCCCTATACAGAGAGCTAGATAGATGGCAGTGTAGTGTAACATTTGCTTATACATATTTCTAGCTAAAAGGCAAAGGAGTCCAACTTTTCTTTATACAGATAGCTAGCTACATGGCAGAGTAGTACAACATTTCCATATACAGAGTTCTAGCTACATGTCAGATGTGTACAATTTGTCAATATACTGAGAGCTAGTTACATGGCAGACAAGATCATTATGTTAATATACAGAGAGCTAACTACTTGGAAGATCAGTCCAACATGTCCATGAACAGAGAGCTAGCTACATGGCAGACGAGTCCAAAATGTCCCTATACAGAGAGCTGGCTACATGACAGAGTAGTGCAACATTTCCTTATACAGAGTTCAAGCTACAAGGCAGATGAGTCCAACTTGTCTATATACAGAGAGCTAGCTACATGGCAGAGTAGTGCAACATTTCCATATGCAGAGTTCTACCTACATGGCAGATGTGTTCAACATGTCCATACACTGAGAGCTAGCTACATGTCAGACAAGTCCAATATGTTCATATACAGATAGCTACGTACTTGGAAGATCAGTCCATCATATCCATGTACAGAAGGCTAGCTACATGGCAATCGAGTCCAAAATGTCCATATATAAAGAGCTGGCTACATGACAGAGTAGTGTATCATTTCCTTATACAGAGTTCAAGCTACAAGGCAGATGAGTCCAACTTGTCTATATGCAGAGAGCTAGCTACATGGCAGAGTAGTGTAACATTTCCATATACAAAGTTTTAGCTACATGGCAGATTTGTCCAATGTGTCATTATACTGAGAGCTAGCTACCTGGCAGACAAGTACAATATGTTCATATACAGAGAGCTACATACTTGAGAGATCAGTCCACCATATCCAAGTAGAGAGAGCTAGCTACATGGCAGACGAGTCCAAAATGTCCCAATACCGAGAGCAGGCTAGATGACAGGGTAGTGCAACAATTCCATAGACATAGTTCTAGCTACAAGGCAGATGAGTCCAACTTGTCTATATACAGAGAGCTTGCTAGATGTCAGAGAAGTGCAACCTTTCCATATACAGAGTTCTAGCTACATGGCAGGTGTGTTCAACGTGTCCATATACTGAGAGCTGGCTACATGGCAGACAAGTCCAAAATGTTCATATATAGAGAGCTACCTACTTGAAAGATCAGTCCAACATATCCATGTACAGAGAGCTAGCTACATGGCAAACGAGTCCAAAATGTCCATATACAGAGAGCTAGACACATGGCAGGGTAGTGAAATATTCCCATATACAGAGTACTAGCTACAAGGCAGATGAATCCAACATGTCTATATACAGAGAGATAGCTACTTGGCCAAGTATTGCAGCATTTCCATATACAAAGTACTAGCTACATGGCAGATTTTTCCAAAGTGTCATTATAGTGAGAGCTAGCTACATGGTAGACAAGTACAATATGTTCATATACAGAGAGCTCCATACTTGTGAGATCAGTCCAACATATGCAAGTACAGAGAGCTAGCTACATGGCAGACGAGTCTAAAATGTCCATATACAGAGAGCAAGCTGGATGTCAGGGTAGTGCAACATTTCCATAGACATCGTTCTAGCTACAAGGCAGATGAGTCCAACTTGCTATATACAGATAGTTACCTAGATGGCAGAGAAGTGCAACATTTCCATATACAAAGTTCTAGCTACATGGCAAATGTGTCCAACGTGTCCATATACTGAAAGCTAGCTACATGACAGAGTAGTCCAACATGTCGATATTTAGGGTAGTAGATACATGGCAGATGAATCCAACGTGTTCATCTACTGAGAACCACCTACAGGGCAGACAAGTCCAATATGTTCATATACAGAGAGCAACCTACTTGACAGATCAGTCCAACATATCCATGTACAGAGAGATAGCTACATGGCAGACGAGTCCAAAATGTCCCTATAAAGAGAGCTAGCTAGATGGCAGGGTAGGGCAACATTTGCATATATGTATTTCTAGCTACATGGCAGATGTGTCCAACTTTTCTATATACAGAGAGCTAGCTACATGACTGAATAATGCAACATTTCCATATACAGTGTTCTAGCTACATGTCAGATGTGTACAATGTGTCAATATACTGAGAGCAAGTTACAAGGCAGAGAAGTTCATTATGTTCATATACAGAGGACTAACTACTTGGAAGATCAGTCCAACATAGTCATGTACAGAGAGCTAGCTATATGGCAGACGAGTCCAAAATGTCCCTATACAGAGAGCAAGCTAGATGGCAGGGTAGTGTAACATTTCCACAGACATAGTTCTAGCTACAAATCAGATGAGTCCAACTTGTCTATATACAGAGAGCTAGCTAGATGTCAGAGGAGTGCAACATTTCATATACAGAGTTCTAGCTACATGGCAGGTGTGTCCAATGTGTCCATATACTGAAAGCTGGCTACATGACAGTGTAGTACAACTTGGCCATATTCAGGGTAGTAGATACATGGCACATGTGTGCAATGTGTCAATATACTGAGAGCCACCTACAGGGCAGGCGAGTTCAGGATGTTAATATACAGAGAGCTACCTTCTTGGCAGATCAGTCCATCATATCCACGTATAGAAAGCTAACTACATGACAGACGAGTCCACAATATCCATATACAGATTGCTAGCCACATGGAAGGGTAATGCAACATTTCCATATACAGAGTTCTAGCTACAATGCATATAAGTCCAACTTGTCTACATACAGAGAGCTAGCTTCATGACAGAGTAGTGCACCATTTCCATATGCAGAGTTCTACCTACATGGCAGATGTTTCCAACCTTTCAAATTACTGAAAGCTAGCTTCATGGCAGACAAGTCCAATATGTTCATATACAGAGAGCTACTTACTTGTAAGATCAGTCCAACATATCCATGTACAGAGAGCTAGCTACATGGCAAATGAGTCTAAAATGCCCATATACAGAGAGCTGGCTACATAACAGAGTAGTGCAACATTTCCTTATACAGAGTTCAAGCTACAAGGCAGATGAGTCCTTCTTGTCTATATACAGAGAGCTAGCTTCATGGCAGAGTAGTGTAACATTCCATATGCAGAGTTCTACCTACATGGCAGATGTGTCCAACCTTTCAATATACTGAGAGCTTACTTCATGGCAGACAAGTCCAATATTTTCATATACAGAAAGCTACCTACTTGGAAGATCAGTCCAACATATCCATGTACAGGGAGCTAGCTACCTGGCAGATGTGTCCAACATGTCCATGTACTGAAAGCTAGCTACATGGCAGATCAGTCCAAAAGATCCATGTATAGAGAGATCTAGCTACATGGCAGCCATGTACAAAATGTCCATATACAGAGAGCTAACAACATGGCAGGGTAATGCAGCATTCTATATACAGACTTCTATCTACAAGGTAGATTAGTCCAACTTGTATATATACAGAAAGATAGCTACATGGCAGAGTAGAGCAGCATTTCCATGTACAGAGTTCTAGCTAAATGGCAGATGTGTCCAATGTGTCCATATACTGAAAGTTAGCTACATGGCAGAGTAGTCCAACGTGTTCATATACAGGGTAGTAGCTACATGGCAGATGATTCCATCGTGTCCATATACTGAGAGCCACCTACAGGGCAGAAAGTTCAATTTGTTCATATACAGAGAGCTACCTACTTGGCAGTTCAGTCCAACATATCCATGTACAGAGAGGTAGCTACATGGCAGACAAGTCCAAAATGTCCCTATAAACAGAGCTAGCTAGATGGCAGGTTAGTGCAACATTTGCATATACAGAGTTCAAGCTACAAGGCAGATGAGTTCAACTTGTCTATATACATAGAGCTAGCTGCATGACATAGTAATGAAACATTTCCATATACAGAGTTCTGCCTACATGGCAGATGTGTTCAACATGTCCATATACTGAGAGCTAGCTACATGGCAGACAAGTACATTATGTTCGTATACAGAGAGCTACATACTTGTGAGACTAGTCCATCATATCCATTTACAGAGAGCTAGCTATATGACAGATGAGTACAAAATGTCCATATACAGAGAGCTAGACACATGGCTGGGTAGTGCATTATTTTCATATACAGAGTTCTAGCTACAAGGTAGATGAGTCCTTCTTGTCTATATACAGAGAGCTAGCTTCATGGCAGAGTAGTGCAACATTTCCATGTGCAGAATTCTACCTACAAGGCAGATGTGTCCAACCTGTCAATATACTGATAGCTAGCTACATGGCAGACAAGATCAATATGTTCATATACAGAGAGCTACCTACTTGGAAGATCAGTCCAGCATATCCATGTACAGAGAGATAGCTCCATGGCAGTGTAGTGCAACATTTCCACGTATAGAGTTCTAGCTACATGGCAGATGTGTCCAACATGTCCATATACTGAAAGCTAGCTACATGGCAGATCAGTCTAAAATATCCATGTATAGAGATCTAGCTACATGGCAGACATGTCCGAAATGTCCATATCCAGAGAGCTATCCACAAGGCAGGGTAATGCAACATTCTATATATAGAGTTCTATCTACAAGGCAGCTTAGTCCAACTTGTCTATGTAGAGAAAGATGGGTACATGGCAGAATAGTGCAGCATTTCCATATACAGAGTTCTAGGTAAATGGCAGATGTGTCCAATGTGTCCATATACTGAAAGTTAGCTACATAGCAGAGTAATCCAACATGTCCATATACAGGGTAGTAGCTACATGGCAGATGATTCCAACGTGTCCATATACTGAGAGCCACCTACAGGGCAGAAAGTTCAATATGTTCATATACAGAGAGTTACCTACTCGGCAGTTCAGTCCAACATATCTATATACAGAGAGCTAGCTACATGGCAGACGAGTCCAAAATGTCCCTATACAGAGAGCTAGCTATATGGCAGGGTAGTGCAACATTTGCATATAGAGAGTTCAAGCTACAAGGCAGATGAGTCCAACTTGTCTATATACAGAGAACTAGCTCCATGGAAGAGTAGTGCAGCATTTCCATATACAGAATTCTAGCTACATGGCAGATGTGTTCAACGTGTCCATATACTGAGAGCTAGACACATGGCAGGGTAGTGCAATATTTCCATATACAAGGTTCTACCTACATGGCAGATGTGTTTAACATGTCAATATACTGAGAGCTAGATCCATGGCAGACAAGTCCAATATGTTCATATACAGAGAGCTACCTACTTGGAAGATCAGTCCAACATATCCATGTACAGTGAGCTAGTTACATGGCAGACAATTCCAAAATGTTCATATACAGAGAGCGAGCTACATGGCAGGGTAGTGCAACATTTCCATATACTTAGTTCTAGCTACATGGCAGATGTGTCAATAGTGTTCATATACTGAGAGCTACCTGCATGCCAGACAAATCAATATGTTCATACACAGAGAGCTATATACTTGTCAATCAGTCAAACATATCCATGTACAGAGAGCTAACTACATGGCAGATGAGTACAAAATGGCCATATGCAGAGAGCTAGCTCCATGGCAGGGTAATGCAACATTTCCACATACAGAGTTCTAGATATAAAGCAAATGGGTCCAACTTGTCTATATATAGAGCTAGTTACATGGTAGAGTAGTGCAAATTTACATATACTGAGTTCTAGCAACATGGCAGATGTGTAAAACGTGTCCATATACTGAGAGCTAGCTACATGGCAGACAAGTCCAAAATGTTCTTTCATATATAGGGAGCTACCTCCTTAGCAGATCAGGGCATCATATCCATGGACAGAGACCTGACTACATGGCAGATGAGTCCAAAATGAGTTCTACGTTTCTACATACAGAGTGCTAGCTACATGGCAGATGTGTCCAATGTATCCATATACTGAGACTTAGCTACATGGCACAGTAGTCCAATATGTCCATATTCAAGGTACTAGCTACATGGCAGATGTGTCCAACTTGTCCATATACTGAGAGCCACCTACATGTCAGACAAGTTCAATATGTTCATATACAGAGAGCTTCCTATTTGCAGATCAGTCCAACATATCCATGTATACAGAGGTAGCTACATGGCAGACAATTCCAAAATGTCAATATTCTGAAAGTTAGCTACATGGCAGGGTAGTGCAACATTTCCATATACAGAGTTCTAGCTACATGGCAGATGTGTCCCACGTATCCATATATTGAGAGCCACATACATGTGTGGCTACATGGCAGCATAGTGCATCATTTCCATATGCTGAGTTCTAACTACTTGGCAGATATGTCAAAGGTGTTTATATACTGAGAGCTACCTATGAAGCAGACAAGTTCCATGTGTTCATATACAGAGAGCTACCTCCTTGGCAGATTGGCTCACCATATCCATCAACAGAGAGCTAGCTCCATGGCAGAAGAGTCGAAAATGTCCATATACAGAGAGGTAACTACAAGGCAAGGCAGGGCAACATTTCCATATACAGAGTTCTAGCTACAAGGCATATGAATCCAACTAGTCTATATACAGAGAGCTAGGTACATGGCAGAGTACTCCAACATGTCCATATTAAGAATTTTAGCTACATGGTACATGAGTAAAAGTTTTCCATATACTGAGAGCTAGCTACATGGCAGACAAATCCAATATGTTCTTATACAGAGAGCTAACTTCTTAGCAGATCAGTGCAACATATCCATGTACAGAGAGCTAGTTATATGTCAGATGAGTCCAAAATGTCCATATATAGAGAGCTAGCTACATGGCAGAGTATTCCAACAGGTCCATATTCAAACTTCTTGCTACATGGCACTTGTGTATAAAGATTCCATATACTGAGAGCTAGCTACATGGCAGACAAGTCTAATATGTTCATATACAGAGAGCTACCTACTTGGCAGATCAGTCCAACATATCCATGTACAGAGAGCTATGTACATGGTAGACGAGCCCAAAATGTCCATTTACCCAGAGCTAGCTGAATGGCAGGGTAGTGCAACATTTCCATATACAGAAATCTAGATACAAGGCAGAGGAGTCCAACTTTTCTATATACAGAAAACTACCTACATTCCAGAGTAGTGCAACATTTCCATATACAGAGTTCTAGCTACATGGCAGATGTGTCCAACGTGTCCATATATTGAGAGATAACTACATGGCAGAGTAGTCCAACATATTCATTATAGAGAGCTGACTACATGTCAGACGAGTCCAAAATGTCCATATACAGAGACCTAGATACATGGCAGAGTAGTGCAACATTTCCACATACAGAGTTCTAGCTACACGGTAAATGAGTCCAACTTCTCTATATACAGTGAGCTTGCTAAATAGCAGAGTAGTGCAACATTTACATATACTGCATTCTAGCTACATGGCAGATGTGTCTAACGTGTCCATATACTGAAACCTAGGTACATGGCACAGTAGTCCAACATGTTCATATTCAGGGTACTAGCTACATGGCAGATGTTTCCAACTTGTCCATATACTGAGAGCAACCTACATGGCAGACAAGAGAGCTTCCTATTTGCAGATCCATCCAAAATATACCTGTATACAGAGATAACTACATAGCAGACAATTACAAAATGTCCATTTTCTGAAAGCTAGCCACATGGCAGCGTACTGCATCATTTCCATATACTGAGTTCTAACTACATGGCAGATGTGTCAAAGGTGTTCATATACTGAGAGCTACATGGCAGGGTAACGTAACATTTCCATATACAGAGTTCTGGCTACAAGGCAGATGAGTCTAATTTGTCTATATGCAGAGAGCTAGCTACACAGCAGAGTAGTGCAACATTTACATATACTGAGTTCTAGCAACATGGCAGAGGTGTCCAACGTATACATATACTGAGAGCTAGCTACATAGCAGACAAGTACAATATGTTCATATACAGAGAGCTACCTACATGGCAGATCAGTCCAACATATCCATGTACA
>NW_006408951.1:1236248-1240391 GCF_000296735.1 Chrysochloris asiatica
TCCATATACAGGGTACTAGCTACATGGCAGATTAGTTCAACATGTCCATATATTGAGAGCTAGCTACATGGCAGACAAGTCCAATATGTTCATATACAAGGAGCTACGTACTTGGCAGATCAGTCCAACATATCCATGTACAGACAGCTAGCTACATGGAAGAAGAGTACAAAATGTCCAAATACAGTGAGCTAACCACATGGCAGGATAGTACAACATGTCCATATACACAGTTCTAGTTACAAGGCAGATGTGTCCAATTTGTCTACATATAGAGAGCTAGCTACTTGGCAGAATACCCAAACATGTCCATATTCAGAATTCTCGCTACATGACAGATGTGTGAAACGTTTCCATATACTGAAAGCTAGTTACACAGCACACAAATCCGATATGTTCATATAAGGAGAGCTACCTACTTGCCAGATCAATCCAACATATCCATGTACAGAGAGATAGCTATGTGACAGATGAGTCCAAAATGTCCATATACAGAGAGCTAGCTCCATGGCAGGGCAATGTAACATATCCTCATACAGAGTTCTAGCTACAAGGCAAATAAATCCAACTTGTCTATATACAGAGCTAGCTACATGGCAGAGTAGTGCAGCATTTCCATATACAGAGTTCTAGCTACATGGCAGATGTGTCCAACGTGTCCATATATTCAGAATTAGCTACATGGCAGACAAGTCCAATATGTTCATATACAGAGAGCTACCTACTTGGCAGATCAGTCCAACATGTCCATGTACAGAGAGCTGACTACATGACAGATGAGTCCAAAATGTCCATATACAGAGACTGGCTACATGGCAGGGTAGTGTTACCTTTCCATATACAGAGTTCTCGCTACATGGCAGATGTGTCCAACGGGTCCATATATTGAGAGCCACCTACATAGCAAACAAGTCCAATATGTTCATATACAGAGAGCTTCCTATTTGAAGATCAGTCCAACATATCCATGTATATAGAGGTAGCTACATGGCAGACGATTCCAAAATGTCAATATTCTGAAAGTTAGCTACATGGCAATGTAGTACAAAATTTCCATATACTGAGTTCTAACTACCTGGTAGATGTGTCAAAGGTGTTCATATACTGAGAGCTATCTACATGGCAGACAAGTCCCATATGTTCATATACAGAGAGCTACCTAATTAGCAAATTGCTTCAAAATATCCATGTACAGAGAGCTAGCTCCATGTAAGAAGAGTCGAAAATGTCCATATACAGAGAGCTAGGTACATGGCAAATCTGGGCAAAATTTCCATATACAGAGTTCTAGCTACAAGGCAGGTGAGTCCAACTTGTCTATATTGAGAGAGCTAGCTACATGGCAGAGTACTCCAACATGTCCATATTAAGAGTTCTAGCTACATGGTCGATGTGTAAAAGTTTTCCATATACTGAGAGCTAGCTACATGGCAGACAAGTCCAATATGTTCTTATACAGAGAGCTACCTTCTTGGCAGATCAGTGCAACATATCCATGTACAGAGAACTAGCTACATGGCAGAGGAGTCCACAATGTCCATATTTAGAAACCTAGCTGCATGGCAGAGTAGTGCAACATTTCCATATACAGAGTTCTAGCTCCAAGGCAGATGTGTCCAATTTGTCTATATAGAGAGAGCTAGCTACATGGCAGAATACTCCAACATGTACATATTCAGTATTCTGGCTACATGACAGATGAGTACAAAGTTTCCATGTAGTGAAAGCTAGTTCCACAGCACACAAGTCCAATATGTTCATATACAGAGAGCTACCTACTTGCCAGATCATTCCAACATATCCATGTACAGAGAGCTAGATGGCAGAGAAGTCAAAAATGGCCATGTACAGAGAGCTAGCTCCATAGCAGGTTAATGCAACATTTCCATATACAGAGTTCTAGCTACAAGGCAAATGGGTCCAACTTGTCTAAATACAGAGCTAGCTACATGGCAGAGTACTCCAACATGTCCATATTCAGAGTTCTAGCTACATGGCAGATGTGCCCAATGTGTCCATATTCTAAGAGTTAGCTGCATGGCAGACAAGTCCAATATGTTCATATACAGAGCAACCTACTTGGCAGATGAGTCCAACATATCCATATACAGTGAGATAGCTACAAGATAGAAAAGTCCAGTACGTTCATAAACAGATAGCTAACTTCTTGGCACATAAGTCCAACATATCCATGAACAGAGAGCTAGCTATATGTCATACAAGTCCAAAATTTCCATATAAAGAAAACTGGATACATGGCAGGGTAGTGCAACATGTCCATATACAGAGTTCTAGCTAAGAGGCAGATGTGTCCAATTTGTCTATATAGAGAGAGCTAGCTACATGGCAGAGTAGTGCAGCATTTCCATATACAGAGTTCTAGCTACATGGCAGATGTGTCCAACGTGTCCATATTTTGAGAGTTAGCTACATGGGAGACAAGTCCAATATGTTCATATACAGAGCAACCTACTTGGCAGATCAGTACAACATATCCATGTATAGAGAGCTGACTACATGGCAGATGAGTCCAAAATGTCCATATACACGGAGCTTGCTAAGAGTCAGAATAGTGCAACATTTCCATAAACAGAGTTCTAGCTACATGGCAGATGTGTCCAACATATCCATATACTGAGAGCCACCTACATGGCCCACAAGTCCAATATGTTCATATACAGAGAGGTTCTAATTTGCAGATCAGTCCAACATATCCACGTATACAGAGGTAGCTATATAGCAGACAATTCCATAATGTCAATATTCTGAAAGCTACATGGCAGGGTAGTGCATCATTTCCATATACTAACTGCATTGCATATGTGTCAAAGGTGTTCATATAGAGAGAGCTACCTACATGGCAGACAAGTCTCATATGTTCATATACAGAGAGCTACCTACTTGGCATAATGGTCCAACCTATCCATGTACAGAGAGCTAGCTACATGGCAGAAGAGTAGAAAATGACCATATGCAGAGAGCTAGCTACATGACAAGGCAGGGAAACATTTCCATATACAGAGTTTTACCTACAAGACAGGTGAGTCCAACTTGTCTACATACAGAGAGCTAGCTACATGGCAGAGTACTCCAACATGTCCATATTCCAAGTTCTAGCTACATGGCAGATGTGTAAATGTTTTCCATATATTGAGAGGCAGCTATATGGCAGACAAGTCCAATATGTCCATATACAGAGAGATAACTTCTTGGCAGATCAGTGCAACATATCCATGTAGAGATACCTAGCTACATGGCAGACGAGTCCAAAATGTCCATATATAGAAACCTAGCTACATGGCAGGGTAGTTCAACATTTCCATATACAGAGTTCTGGCTACAAGGCAGATAAGTCCAATTTGTCTATATACAGAGAGCTAGCTACATGGCAGAGTAGTGCAACATGTCCATACACAGAGTTCTAGCTCAAAGGCAGATGTGTCCGACGAGTCCATATACTGAGAGCTACCTATATGGCAGAGTAGTCCAACATGTCCATTTACAGGGAATTAGCTACAAGCAGATGAGTTCAACATATCCATATACAATGAGATAACTACAAGGCAGAAAAGTCCAGTACGTTCATAAACTGAGAGCTACCTACTTGGCAGATAAGTCTAACATATCCATGAACAGAGAGCTAGCTATATGTCATACGAGTCCAAAATTTCCATATAAAGGAAACTGGCTACATGGTAGGGTAGTGCAACATGTCCAAATACAGAGTTCTAGCTAAGAGGCATATGTGACCAATTTGTCTATAGAGAGAGAGCTAGCTACATGGCAGAATACTCCAACATGTCCATATTCAGAATTCTCGGTACATGGCAGATGTGTACAACGTTTCCATATAGTGAAAGCTAGTTACACAGCACACAAGCCCAATATGTTCATATAAGGAAAGCCACCTACTTGCCAGATCAGTCCAATATATCCATGTACAAAGAGCTAGCTACATGGCAGATGAGTCCAAAATGTCCATATACAGAGAGCTAGCTCCATGGCAGGGTAATGCAACATATCCACATACAGAGTTCTAGTTACAAGGCAAATGGGTCCAACTTGTCTATATACAGAGAGCTAGCTACACAGCAGAGTAGTGCAACCTTTACATATACTGAGTTCTAGCAACATGGCAGATGT
>NW_006408951.1:1240811-1246021 GCF_000296735.1 Chrysochloris asiatica
GCTACCTACTTGGGAGATCAGTCCAACATATCCATGTACACAGAGCTGTCTACATGGGAGATGAGTCCAAAATGTCCATATACAGAGAGCTAGCTACATGGCAGGGTACCCAACTTGTCTATATACAGAGAGCTAGCTACATGGCAGAGTAGTGCACCATTTCCTTATACAGAGTTCTCGCTACATGGCAGATGTGTCCAACGTGTCCACATACTGAGAGATGGCTACATGGCCAACAAGTCTAATACGTTCTTATACAGAGAGCTACCTACTTGGCAGATCAGTCCAACATATCTATGTACAGAGAGCTGACCACATGGCAGACGAGTCTAAAATGTCCATATACAGAGAGCAAGCTACGTGGCAGGGTAGTGCAACATTTCCATACACAGAGTTCTAGCTCCAAGGCAGATGTGTCCAACGAGTCCATATACTGAGTGCTATCTACATGGCAGAGTAGTCCAACATGTCCGTATACAGGGAACTAGCTACAAGGCAGATGTGTTCAACATAACCATATACAGTGAGATAGCTACAAGGCAGGAAAGTCCAGTACGTTCATAAACAGATAGCTACCTACTTGGCAGATAAGTCCAACATATCCATGAACAGAGACCTAGCTATATGTTATACGAGTCCAAAATTTCCATATAAAGAAAACTGGCTACATGGCAGGGTAGTGCAACATGTCCATATACAGAGTTCTAGCTAAGAGGCAGATGTGTCCAATTTGTCTATATATAGAGAGCTAGCTACATGGCAGAATACTCCAACAGGTACATATTCAGAATTCTCGCTACATGGCAGATGTGTCCAACGTGTCCATATACTGAAGCTAGTTACACAGCACACAAGTCCAATATGTTCATATACAGAGAGCTACCTACTTGGCAGATCAGTCCAACATATCTATGTACAGAAAGCTGACTACATGGCAGATGAGTCCAAAATGTCCATATACAGAGAGCAAGATACATTGCAGGGTAGTGCAACATTTCCACATACAGAGTTCTAGCTACAAAGCAAATGAATCCAACTTGTCTATATACAGAGAGCTAGCTACATTACAGACTATTGCAACATTTCCGTTTACAGAGTTCTAGGCACATGGCAGATATGACCAACGTATCCATATACTGAGACTTAGCTACATGGCATAGTAGTCCAATATGTCCATATCCAGGGTACTAGCTACAAGGAAGATGTGTCCAACTTGTCCATATGCTGAGAGCCACGTAAATGGCAGACAAGTTCAATATGTTCATATACAGAGAGCTTCCTATTTGCAGATCAGTCCAACATATCAATGTACACAGACGTAGCTACATGGCAGATGATTCCAAAATGTCAATATTCTGAAAGTTAGCTACATGGCAGTGTAGTGCAACATTTCTATATACAGAGTTCTAGCTACATGGCAGATGTGCCTAACATATCCATATACTGAGAGTCACCTACATCGCAGACAAGCCCAATATGTTCATATACAGAGAGATTCCTATTTGTAGATCAGTCCAACACATCCATGTATACAGAAGTAGCTACATGGCAGACTATTCCAACATGTCAATATGCTGAAAGTTAGCTACATGGCAGGGGAGTGCACCATTTCCATATACTGAGTTCTAACTACATGGTAGATGTGTCAAAGGTGTTCATATACTGAGATCCACCTTCGTGACAGACAAGTCCCATATCTTCATATACAGAGAGATAACTACTTGGCAGATTGTTTCAACATATCCATGAACTGAGAGCTAGCTCCATGGCAGAAGAGTCGAAAATGTCCATATAGAGAGAGCTAGCTACATGGCAGGGTAGTGCAACATTTCCACATACAGAGTTCTAGCTACAAGGCAAATGAATCCAACTTGTCTATATGCAGAGAGCTAGCTATATGGCAGGGTAGTGTAACATTTCCATATACAGAGTTCTAGCTACATTGCAGATGTTTCCCACGTATCCAAATACTGAGAGCCACCTACTTGACAGACAAGTCCAATATGTTTATATACAGAGAGCTTCCTATTTGCAGATCAGTCCAACATATCCATGTATACAGATCTAGCTACATTGCAGACGAATCCAAAATGTCCATATACAGAGAGCTAGCTACATGGCAGGGTAGTGCATCATTACCATATACTGAGTTCTAACTACATGGTAGATGTGTCAAAGGTGTTCATACACTGAGAGTTACCTACATGTCAGATAAGTGCCATATGTTCATATAAAGAGAGCTACCTACTTGGCAGATTGGTCCAACATATCCCTGTACAGAGAGCTAGCTCCATGACAGAAAAGTCTAAAATGTCCATATAAAGAGAGCTAGCTACATTACAAGGCAGGGCAACATTTCCATATACAGAGTTCTAGCTACAAGGCAGGTGAGTCCAACTTGTGTATATACAGAGAGCTAGCTACATGGCAGAATAGTGCAACATTTCCATATACAGAGTTCTAGCTCCAAGGCAGATATGTACAACGTGTCCATGAACTGAGAGCTAACTACATGGCAGAGTAGTCCAACATGTCCATATACAGGAAACTAGCTACATGGCAGATCAGTCCAACATATACATGAACAGAGAGCCAGCTACATGTCAGATGAGTCCAAAATTTCCATATAAAGAGAAGTAGCTACATGGCAGAGTCGTGCAACATGTCCATATACAGAGTTCTAGCTACAAGGCAGATGTGTCCAATTTCTCTATATAGAGAGAGCTAGCTACATGGCAGAATACTCCAACATGTCCATATTCAGAATTCTTGCTACATAGCAGATGTATACAATGTTTCCATATACTGAAAGCTAGTTACACAGCACACAAGTCCAATATGTTCATATACAGAGAGCTACCTACTTGACAGATCAGTTTAACATATCCATATACAGAGAGCTAGCTCCATGTCAGGGTAATGCAACAATTCCACATACAGAGTTCTAGTCACAAGGCACATGGGTCCAACTTGTCTATATACAGAGAGCTAGCTACATGGCAGAGTAGTGCAACATTTACATATACTGAGTTCTAGCAACATGGCAGATGTGTTCAACGTGTCCATTTACTGAGAGTTAGCTACATGCAGACAAGCCCAATATGTTCATATACAGAGAGCTAACTACTTGGCAAATCAGTCCAACATATCCATGTACAGAGAGCTGACTACATGGGAGATGAGTACAAAATGTCCATATACAGAGAGCTAGCTACCTGGCAGGGTAATCCAACTTGTCTATATACAGACAGCTAGCTACATGGCAGCGTAGTGAGCATTTCCTTATACAGAGTTCTAGCTACATGGCAGATGTGTCCAATGTGTCCATATACAGAGAGATGGCTACATGGAACACAAGTCCAATATGTTCACATACAGAGAGCTACCTACCTGGCAGACCAGTCCAACATATCCATGTACAGAGAGCTGACTGCATGGCAGATGAGTCCAAAATGTCCAAATATAGAGAGCTAGCTCCATGGCAGGTTAGGGCAACATTTCTACATACAGAGTTCTAGCTTCAAGGTTAAAGAATCCTACTTGTCTATATACAGAGAGCTAGCTACATGGCAGAGTAGTGCAACATTGACATATACAGAGTTCTAGTGACATGGCAGATGTGTCCAACGTGTCCATATACTGAGAGTTAGCTACATGGCAGACAAGTCCAATATGTTCATAAACAGAGAGCTACCTACTTGACAGATCAGTCGAACATATCCATGTACAGAGAGCTAGATGGAAGATGAGTCCAAAATGGTCATATACAGAGAGCTAGCTCCATGGCAGGGTAATGCAACATTTCCACATACAGAGTTCTAGCTACAAGGCAAATGGGTCCAACTTGTCTATATACAGAGCTAGCTACATGGCAGAGTACTCCAACATGTCCATATTCAGAGTTCTAGCTACATGGCAGATGTGCACAACGTGTCCATATTCTGAGAGTTAGCTACATGGGAGACAAGTCCAATATGTTCATATACAGAACAACCTACTTGGCAGATCAGTCCAACATATGCATGTATAGGGAGCTGACTACATGGCAGATGAGTCCAAAATGTCCATATACAGAGAGCTAGCTAAGTGGCAAAGTAGTGCAACATTTCCATATACTGAGTTCTAGCTAAATGGAAGATGTGTCCAACGTATCCATATACTGAGAGCCACCTACTTGACAGATCAGTCGAACATATCCATGTACAGAGAGCTAGATGGAAGATGAGTCCAAAATGGTCATATACAGAGACCTAGCTCCATGGCAGGGTAATGCAACATGTCCATACACAGAGTTCTAGCTCAAAGGCAGATGTGTCCAACGAGTCCATATACTGAGAGCTACATATATGGCAGAGTAGTGCAACATGTCCATATACAGGGAACTAGCTACAAGGCAGATGAGTCCAACATATCCATATACAGTGAGATAGCTACAAGGCAGAAAAGTCCAGTACGTTCATAAACTGAGAGCTACCTACTTGGCAGATAAGTCCAACATATCCATGAACAGAGAGCTAGCTATATGTCATACGAGTCCAAAATTTCCATATAAAGAAAACTGGCTACATGACAGGGTAGTGCATCATGTCCATATACAGAGTTCTAGCTAAGAGGCAGATGTGTCCAATTTGTCTATATATAGAGAGGTAGCTACATGGCAGAATACTCCAACATGTCCATATTCAGAATACTCGCTACATGGTAGATGTGTAAAACGTTTCCATATAGTGAAAGCTAGTTACACAGCACACAAGTCCAATATGTTCATATAAGGAGAGCTACATACTTGACAGATCAGTCCAATATATCCATGTACAGAGAGCTAGCTACATGGCAGATAAGTCCAAAATGTCCATATACAGAAAGCTAGCTCCATGGCAGGTTAATGCAACATATCCGCATACAGAGTTCTAGTTACAAGGCAAATGGGCCCAACTTGTCTATATAAAGAGAGCTAGCTACACGGCAGAGTAGTGGAACCTGTAAATATACTGAGTTCTACCAACATGGCAGAAGTGTCCAACTTGTCCATATACTGAGAGCTAGCTACATAACAGACAAGTCCAATATGTTCATATACAGAGAGCTACCTACTTGGGAGATCAGTCCAACATATCCATGTACAGAGAGCTGACTACATGGCAGATGAGTCCAAAATGTCCATATACAGAGAGCTAGCTACATGGCTGAGTAGTGCAACATTTCCATAT
>NW_006408951.1:1246121-1257238 GCF_000296735.1 Chrysochloris asiatica
TGTCCATATACTGAGAGATGGCTACATGGCCAACAAGTCCAATATGTTCATATACAAAGAGCTTCCTATTTGCAGATCAGTCCAACATATCCATGTATACAGAGGTAGCTATATAGCAGACGATTCCAAAATGTCAATATTCTGAAAGTTAGCTACATGGCAGGGTAGTGCATCATTTCCATATACTAACTACATGGCAGATGTGTTAATGGTGTTCATATAGAGAGAGCTAACTACATGGCAGACAATTCTCATATGTTCATATACAGAGAGCTAACTACTTGACAGAATGGTCCAACATATCCATGTACAGAGAGCTAGCTACGTGGCAGAAGAGTCTAAAATGACCTTATGCAGAGAGCTAGCTACATGGCAAGGCAAGGCAACATTTCCATATACAGAGTTTCACCTACAAGACAGGTGAGTCCAATTTGTCTACATTCAGAGAGGTATCTACATGGTAGAGTACTCCAACATGTCCATATACCGAGTTCTAGCTACATGGCAGATGTGTAAATGTTTTCCATATATTCAGAGACAACTATATAGCAGACAAGTCTAATATATCCATATTCAGAGAGATAACTTTTTGGCAGATCAGTGCAACATATCCATGTACAGAGAGCTAGCTACATGGCAGACGAGTCCAAAATGTCCATATATAGAAACCTAGCTACATGGCAGGGTAGTTCAACATTTCCATATACAGAGTTCTGGCTACAAGGCAGATGAGTCCATTTTGTCTATATACAGAGAGCTAGCTACATGGCAGAGTAGTACAACATTTCCATACACAGAGTTCTAACTCTAAGGCAGATGTGTCCGACGAGTCTATATACTGAGAACTACATACATGGCAGAGTAGTGCAACATGTCCATATACAGTGAGATAGCTACAAGGCAGAAAATCCAGTACGTTCATAAACAGATAGCTACCTACTTGGCAGATAAGTCCAACATATTCATGAACAGAGAGCTAGCTATATGTCATAGGAGCCCAAAATTTCCATATAAAGAAAACTGGCTACATGGAAGGGTAGTGCAACATGTCCATATACAGAGTTCTAGCTAGGAGGCAGATGTGTCCAATTTGTCTATATATAGAGAGCTAGCTACATGGAAGAATATTCCAACATGTCCATATTTAGAATTCTCGGTACATGTCAGATGTGTACAACGTTTCCATGTAGTGAAAGCTAGTTACACAGCACACAAGTCCAATTTGTTCATATAAGTAGAGCTACCTACTTGCCAGATCAATCCAATATATCCATGTTCAGAGAGCTAGCTACATGGCAGATTAGTCCAAAATGTCCATATACAGAGAGCTAGCTCCATGGCAGGGTAATGCAACATATCCACATACAGAATTCTAGTTACAAGGCAAATGCGTGCAAATTGTCTATGTACAGAGAGTTAACTACACGGCAGAGTAGTGCAACCTTTACATATACTGAGTTCTAGCAACATGGTAGATGTGTCCAACTTGTCCATATACTGAGAGCTAGCTACATATCAGACAAGTCCAATATGTTCATATACCAAGAGCTACCTAGTTGGGAGATAAGTCCAACATATCCATGTACAGAGAGCTGACTACATGGGAGATGAGTCCAAAATGTCCATATTCAGAGAGCTACCTACATGGCAGGGTATCCAACTTGTCTATATACAGAGAGCTAGCTACATGGCAGAGTAGTGCAACATTTCCATATACAGAGTTCTAGCTACATGGCAGATGTGTCCAACGTGTCCACATACTAAGAGATGGCTACATGGCCAACAAGTCCAATATGTTCATATACAGAGAGCTACCTACTTGGCAATCAGTCCATCATATCTATGTACAGAGAGCTGACTACATGGCAGACGAGTCCAAAATGTCCATATACAGAGATCAAGCTACATGGCAGGTTAGTGCAACATTTCCATACACAGAGTTCTAGCTCCAAGGCATATGTGTCCAACAAGTCCATATACTGAGAGCTACCTACATGGCAGAGTAGTCCAACATGTCCATATACAGGGAACTAGCTACAAGGCAGATGAGTCCAACATATCCATATACAGTGAGGTAGCTAAAAGGCAAAAAAGTCCAGTACGTTCATAAACAGATAGCTACCTACTTGGCAGATAAGTCCAACATATCCATGAACAGAGAGCTAGCTATATGTCATAGGAGTCCAAAATTTCCATATAAAGAAAACTGGCTACATGGCAGGGTAGTGCAACATGTCCATATATAGAGTTCTAGCTACAAGGCAGATGTGTCCAATTTGTCTATATAGAGAGAGCTAGCTACATGGCAGAATACTCCAACATGTTCATATTCAGAATTCTCGGTACATGGCAGATGTGTACAACGTTTCCATATAGTGAAAGCTAGTTACACAGCACACAAGTCCAATATGTTCATATAAGAAGATCAGTCCAATATATCCATGTACAGAGAGCTAGCTACATGGCAGATTAGTCCAAAATGTCCATATACAAGGAGATAGCTCCATGGCAGGTTAATGCAACATATCCACATACAGAGTTCTAGTTACAAGGCAAATGGTCCAACTTGTCTATGTACAGAGAGCTAGCTACACGGCAGAGTAGTGCAACCTTTACATATACTGAGTTCTAGCAACATGGCAGATGTGTCCAACTTGTCCATATACTGAGAGCTAGCTACATAACAGATAAGTCCAATATGTTCATATACAGAGAGCTACCTACTTAGGAGATCAGTCCAAAATATCCATGTACAGAGAGCTGACTACATGGGAGATGAGTCCAAAATGTCCATATACAGAGAGCTAGCTACATGGCAGGGTAATCCAACTTGTCTATATACAGACAACTAGCTACATGGCAGCGTAGTGCAACATTTCCTTATACAGAGTTCTAGCTACATGGCAGATGTGTCCGACGTGTCCATGTACAGAGAGATGGCTACATGGCACACAAGTCCAATATGTTCATATACAGAGAGCTACCTACCTGGAAGATCAGTCAAACATATCCATATACAGAGAGCTGACTGCATGGCAGATGAGTCCAAAATGTCCAAATATAGAGAGCTAGCTACATGGGAGGTTAGAGCAACATTTCCACATACAGAGTTCTATCTTGAAGGCTAAAGATTCCTACTTATCTATAAACAGAGAGCTAGCTAAATGGCAGTGTAGTACATAATTTCCATATACTGAGTTCTAACTACATGGTAGATGTGTCAGAGGTGTTCATATACTGAGAGCTACCTACATGGCAGACAAGTCCCATATGTTCATATACAGAGAGCTACCTAATTATCAGATTGCTCCAAAATATCCATGTACAGAGAGCTAGCTCCATGGCAGAAGAGTCGAAAATGTCCATATACAGAGAGCTAGCTACATGGCAAGGCTGGGCAAAATTTCCATATAGAGAGTTATAGCTACAAGGCAAGTGAGTCCAACTTGTCTATATTCAGAGAGCTAGCTACATGGCAGACTACTCCAACATGACCATATTAAGAGTTCTAGCTACATGGTCGAAGTGTAAAAGTTTTCCATATAGTGAGAGCTAGCTACATGGCAGACAAGTCCAATATGTTCTTATACAGAAAGCTACCTTCTTGGCAGATCAGTGCTACATATCCATGTACAGAGAGCTAGCAACATGGCAGATGAGTCCAAAATGTCCATATATAGAAACCTAGCTACATGGCAGGGTAGTTCAACATTTCCATATACAGAGTTCTGGCTACAAGGCAGATGAGTCCAATTTGTCTATATACAGAGAGCTAGTAGTGCAACATTTCCATACACAGAGTTCTAGTTCCAAGGCAGATGTGTCCGACGAGTCTATATACTGAGAGCTACCTACATGGCAGAGTAGTCCAACATGTCCATGTACAGGGAATTAGCTACAAGGCAGATGAGTCCAACATATCCATATACAGTGAGGTAGCTACAAGGCAGAAAAGTCCAGTACGTTCATAAACAGATAGCTACTTACTTGGCAGATAAGTCCAACATATCCATGAACAGAGAGCTAGCTATATGTCATACGAGTCCAAAATTTCCATATAAAGAAAGCTGGCTACATGGCAGAGTAGTGCAACATGTCCATATACAGAGTTCTGGCTACAAGGCAGAAGAATCCAAATTGTCTATATACAGAGAGCTAACTACATGGCAGAGTATTCCAACACGTCCATATTCAGACTTCTAGCTACATGGCACTTGTGTACAAAGTTTCCATATACTGAGAGCTAGCTACATGGCAGAGAAATCTAATATGTTCATATACGGAGAGCTACCTACTTGGCAGATCAGTCCAACATATCCATGTACAGAGAACTATGTACATGGTAGACCAGTCCAAAATGTCCATTTACCGAGAGCTAGCTGCATGGCAGGGTAGTGCAACATTTCCATATACAGAGATCTAGCTACAAAGCAGATGAGTCCAACTTTTCTATATACAGAAATCCTACCTACATTCCAGATTAGTGCAACATTTCCATATAAAGAGTTCTAGCTACATGGCAGATGTGTTCAACGTGTCCATATACTGAGAGCTAACTACATGGCAGAGTAGTCCAACATGTTCATATTCAGGGTACTAGCTACATGGCAGATGTTTCCAACTTGTCCATATAATGAGAGCAATCTACATGTCAGACAAGCCCAATATGTTCATATACAGAGAGCTTCCTATTTGCAGATCCATCCAAAATATCCATGTATACAGAGATAGCTACATGGCATACTATTCCAAAATGTCCATATTCTGAAAGCTTGCTACATAGCAGCACAGTGCACCATTTCCATATACTGAGTTCTAGCTACATGGCAGATGTGTCAAAGGTGTTCATATACTGAGAGCTACCTACACGACAGAGAAGTCCCATATGTTCATATACAGAGAGCTACCTAATTAGCAGATTGGTCCAAAATATCCATGTACAGAGAGCTAGCTCCATGTCACAAGCGTTGAAAATGTCCATTTATAGAGAGCTAGCTACATGGCAACACAGGGCAACATTTCCATATACAGAGTCTGGCTACAAGGCAGATGAGTCCCACATGTCTGTGTACAGAGAGCTAGCTACCTGGCAGAGTACTCCAACATGTCCATATTCAGAGTTCTAGCTACTTGGCAGATGTGTAAAAGGTCTCCATATACTGAGAGCTAACTACATGGCACACTAGTCCAATATACAGAGAGGTTCCATCTTGGCAGATCAATCCAATATGTCCATGTACAGAGAGATAGCTACATGGCAGACGAGTTCAAAATATCCATATATAGAAATCTAGCTACATGGCAGGGTAGTGCAACATTTCCATATGCTGAGTTCTGGCTACAAGGCAGATGATACCAAATTGTCTATATACAGAGAGGTAACTACATGGCAGAGTACTCCAACATGTCCATATTCAGACTTCTAGCTACATGGTAGATGTGTACAAGGTTTCCATATACTCAGAGCTAGCTACATGTCAGACAAGTCTAATATGTTCATACACAGAGAGCTACCTGCTTGGCATATCAGTCCAAAATATCCATGTAAAGTGACCTAGGTAAATGGTAGACGAGTCCAAAATGTCCTTTTACAGAGAGCTAGCTGCATGGCAGAGTAGTGCACTGTTTCCATATACAGAGTTCTAGCTACATGGCAGATGTGTCCAACATGTCCATATACTGAGCGGTATCTACATGGCAGAGTAGTCCAACATGTCTATATACAGGGAACTACCTACATGGCAGATGTTTCCAACATGTCCATACACTGAGAGTTAACTACAGGGCAGAGTAATCCAACATGTCCATATACAGGGAATTAGCTACATGGCAGAGGAGTCCAACATATCCACATACAGAGAGGTAGTTACAAGGCAGAAAAATCCAGTATGTTCACAAACTGATAGCTAGCTACTTGCTAGATCAGTCCAACACATCCATGTACAGAGAGCAAGCTACATGGCAGATGAGTCCAAAATGTCCATATACGGAGAGCTAGCTCCATGGCAGGGTAATGCAACATTTCAACATACAGAGTTCTAGCTACAAGGTAAATGGGTCCAACTTGTCTATATACAGAGAGCTATCTACTTGGCAGAGTAGTGCAACATTTACATATACCGAGTTCTACCAACATGGCAGATGTGTCCATCGTGTCCATATACTGAGAGCTAGCTACCTGGCAGAGAAGTCCAATATGTTCATATACAGAGAACTACCTACTTGGCAGATCAGTCCAAGATATCCATGTACAGAGAGCTGATTACATGGCAGACGAGTCCAAAATGTCCATATACAGAGAGCTAGATACATGGCAGGGTAGTGAAACATTTCCACATACACAGTTCTAGCTAGAAGGCAAATGAATCCAACTTGTCTATATACAGAGAGATAGCTACATGGCAGAGTAGTGCAACATTACCATATACAGAGTTCTAACTACATGGCAGATGTGACCAATATGTCCATATACTGAGAGTTAGCTACATGGCAAACAAGTCCAATATGTTCATATACAGAGAGCTACCTACTTGGCAGATCAGTCCAACATGTCCATGTACAGAGAGCTGACTACATGGCAGATGAGTCCAAAATGTCTATATACAGAGAGCTAGCTACATGGCAGGGTAGTGCTACCTTTCCATATACAGAGTTCTAGCTACGTGGCAGATGTGTCCAACTTATCTATATACTGAGAGCCACCTACATGGCAGACAAGTCCAATATGTTTATATACAGAGAGCTTCCTATTTGCAGATAAGTCCAACATATCCATGTATACAGAGGTGGCTTCATGGCGGATGATCCCAAAATGTCAATATTCTGAAAGTTAGCTACATGGCAGGGTAGTGCATCATTTCCATATACTGAGTTCTAACTACATGGTAGATGTGTCAAAGGTGTTCATACACTGAGAGCTACCTACATGTCAGATAAGTGCCATATGTTCATATACAGAGAGCTACCTACTTGGCAGATTGGTCCAACATATCCCTGTACAGAGAGCTAGCTTCATGACAGAAGAGTCGAAAATGTCCATATACAGAGAGCTAGCTACATGGCAAGGCAGGACAACATTTCCATATACAGACTTCTAGCTACAAGGCAGGTGAGTCCAACTTGTCTATATAAAGAGAGCCAGCTACATGGCAGAGTACGCCAACATGTTCATATTCAGAGTTCTAGCTACATGGCAGATGTGTAAAAGTTTTCCATATACTGAGAACTAGTTACATGGCAGACAATTCCAATATGTTCATATACAGGGAGCTAACATCATGGCAGATCAGTGCAACATATCCATGTACAGATAGCTAGCTACATGGCAGACGGGTCCAAAATGTCCATATTTAGAAACCTAGCTACATGGCAGAGTAGTTCAACATTTCCATATACAGACTTCTGGCTACAAGGCAGATGAGTCCAAATTGTCTATATACAGAGAGCTAGCTAAATGGCAGAGTAGTGCAACATTTCCATATACAGAGTTCTAGCTCCAAGGCAGATGTGTCCAGCGAGTCCATATACTGAGAGCTACCTACATGGCAGTGTAGTCTAACATGTCCATATACAGGGAACAAACTACATGGCAGATGAGTCAAACATATCCATATACAGTGAGGTAGCTACAAGGCAGAAAAGTCCAGTACGTTCATAAACAGATAGCTAACTACTTGGTAGATCCATCCAGTATATCCATGAACAGAGAGCTTGCTACATGTCATATGAGTCCAAAATTTCCATATAAAGAGAACTAGCTACATGGCAGAGTAGTGCAACATGTCCATATACAGAGTTCTACCTACACGGCAGATTTGTCCAAAGTTTCAATATACTGAAAGCTAGCTACATGGCAGACAAATCCCATATGTTCATATACAGAGAGCTACCAACTTGGCAGATCAGTCCAACATATCCATGTACAGAGAGCTAGCTACATGGGAGATGAGTCCAAAATGTCCATATACAGAGAGCTAGCTACATGGCAGAGTAGTGCAACATTTCCATATACAGAGAGCTAGCTACATGACAGATGTGTCCAACGTGTCCATATACTGAGAGATGGCTACATGTCAGACAAGTCCAATATGTTCATATACAGAGAGCTACCTACTTGGCAGATCAGTCCAACATAACCATGTATAGAGCGCTGACTACATGACAGATGAGTCCAAAATGTCCATATACAGAAAGCTAGCTACATGGCAGAGTAGTGCAACATTTCCATATACATAGTTCTAGCTACATGGCAGATGTGTCCCACATATCCATATACTGAGAGCCACCTACATGGCAGATGACTCCAAAATGTCCATATATTGAGAGCTATCTACATGGCAGGGTAATCCAACTTGTCTATATACAGAGAGTAAGCTACATGGCAGAGTAGTGCAGCATTTCCATATACAGAGATCTAGCTACATGGCAGATGTGTCCAACGTGTCCATATGCTGAGAGTTAGCTATATGGCAGACAAGTCCAATATGATCATATGCAGAGAGCTACCTACCTGACAGATCAGCCCAACATATCCATGTATAGAGCTGAATACATGGCAGACAAGTCCAAAATATCCATATACGGAGAGCTAGCTACATGGCAGAGTAGTGCAACATTTCCATATATAGAGTTCTAGCTACATGGCAGATGTGTCCATCGTGTCCATATACTGAGAGTTAGATACATGGCAGACAAGTCCAATATGTTCATGTACAGAGAGCTACCTACTTGACTGAACCGTCCAACATATTCATGTACAGAGAGCTGACTACATGACAGACGAGTCCAAAATGTTGATATACAGAGAGCTAGCTACATGGCAGGGTAATGCAACATTTCCACATACAGAGTTCTAGCTACAAGGCAAATAGGACTAACTTGTCTATATACAGAGAGCTATCTACATGGCAGAGTAGTACAACTTTTACATATACTGAGTTCTAGGAACAGGGCAGATGTGTCCTACGTGTCCATAAACTGAGAGCTCGCTACATGGCAGACAAGTCCAATATGTTCATATTCAGAGAGCTACCTACTTGGCAGATCAATCCAACATATCCATGTATGGAGAGCTGACTACATGGAAGATGAGTCCAAAATGTCCATATACAGAGAGCTAGCTACATGGCAGTGTAATCCAACTTGTCTATATACAGAGAGCTAGCTACATGGCAGAGTAGTGCAACATTTCCATATACAGATTTCTAGCTACATGGCAGATGTGTCCAACGTGTCCATATACTGAGAGATGGTTACATGGCAGACAAGTCCAATATGTTCATATACAGAGGGCAACCTACTTGGACGATCAGTCCAACATATCCATGTACAGAGAGGTGACTGACTACATGGCAGACTAGTCCAAAATGTCCAAATACAGAGAGCTAGCTACATGGCAGGGTAGTGCAACATTTCCACATACAGAGTTCTAGCTACAAATCAGATGAATCCAACTTGTCTATATACAGAGAGCTAGATACATGGCAGAGTAGTGCAACATTTCCATATACAGAGTTCTAGCTACATGGCAGATGTGTCCCACATATCCATGTACTGAAAGCCACCTACACGGAAGACGAATCCAAAATGTCCATATACAGAGAGCTAGCTCCATGGCAGGGTATTCCACAATGTCTATATACAGAGAGCTAGCGACATGGCAGAGTAGTGCAGCATTTCCATATAAAGAGTTTTAGCTACATGGCAGATGTGTCCAATGTGTCCATATACTGAGAGATGGCTACATGGCAGATAAGTCCAATATGTTCATATATAGAGAGCTACCTACTTGGCAGATCAGTCCAACATATCCATATACAGAGATCTAGCTACATGGCAAATGAGTCCAAAATGTCCATATACAGAGAGATAGCTCCATGGCAGTGTAATGAAACATATCCACATACAGAGTTCTAGCTACAAGGCAAACAGGTCCAACTTGTCTATATACAGAGAGCTAGCTACATGGAACAGTAGTGAAACATTTACATATATTGAGTTCTACCAACATGGCAGATGTGTCCAACGTGTCCGTTTACTGAGAGTTAGCTACATGCAGACAAGTCCAATATGTTCATATACAGAGAGCTACCTACTTGGCAGATCAGTCCAACATATCCATGTACAGAGAGCTGACTACATGGCAAAAAAGTCCAAAATGTCCATACACAGAGAGATAGCTACACGGCAGGGTAAACCAACTTTTCTATATACAGAGAGTTAGCTAAATGGCAGGTTAGGTCAACATTTCCACATACAGAGTTTAGCTACAAGGCTAAAGATTCCTACTTGTCTATATACAGAGAGCTAGCTACATGTCAGAGTAGTAAAACATTACCATATACAGAGTTCTAGTTGCATGGCAGATGTGTCCAAGGTGTCCATATACTGAGAGTTAGCTACATAGCAGACAAGTTCAATAAATTCATATACAGAGAGCTACCTACTTAGCAGATGAAACCAAACTGTCCATGTACAGAGAGCTAGCTACATGGCATGGTAGTGCTACCTTTCCATATATGAAGTTCTAGCTACATGGCAGATGTGTCCAACGTATCCATATACTGAGAGCCACCTACATAGCAGACATGTCCATTATGTTCATATAGAGAGACCTTCCTATTTGCAGATCAGTACAACATATCCATGTATACAGAGGTAGCTACATGGCAGACAATTTCAAAATGTCCATATTCTGAAAGTTAGCTACATGGCAGGGTAGTGCATCATTTCCATATACTGTGTTCTAACTACATGGTAGATGTTTCAAAGGTGTTCATATACTGAGAACTACATACATGGCAGACAAGTCCCATATGTTCATATACAGAGAGCTACCTAATTAGCAGATTGGTCCAAAATATCCATGTACAGAGAGCTAGCTCCATGGCAGAAGAGTCGAAAATGTCCATATACAGAGAGCTAGCTACATGGCAAGGCTGGGCAACATTTCCATATACAGAGTTCTAGCTACAAAGCAGGTGAGTCCAACTTGTGTATATACAGAGAGCTAGCTACATGGCTGAGTACTCTAACATGTCCATATTCAGGGTTCTAGCTACATGGCAAATGTGTAAAATGTTTCCATATACTGAGAGGTAGCTACATGGCAGACAAGT
>NW_006408951.1:1261794-1263716 GCF_000296735.1 Chrysochloris asiatica
GTCCAATATGTTCATATACAGAGAGCTACCTACCTGGCAGATCAGTCCAACATATCCATGTAAAGAGAGCTGACTACATGGCAGACATGTCCAAAATGTCCATATATAGAGAGCTAGCTACATGGTAGTGTAGGGCAACATTTCCATATACAGAGTTCTAGCTACAAAGCAAAAGAATCCAACTTCTCTATATACAAAGAGCTAGCTACATGGCAGAGTAGTGCAACATTACCATATACAGAGTTCTAGCTACATGGCAGATGTGTCCAACGTGTCCATATACTGAAAGTTAGCTACATGGCAGACAAGTCCAATATGTTCATATACAGAGAGATACCTACTTGGCAGATCAGTCCAACATGTCCATGTACAGAGAGCTGACTACATGGCAGATAAGTCCAAAATGTCCATGTACAGAGAGCTAGATACATGGCAGACGATTCCAAAATGTCAATATTCCGAAAGTTAGCTACATGGCAAGGTAGTGCATCATTTCCATATACTGAGTTCTAACTACATGGTAGTTTGTCAAAGGTGTTCATATACTGACAGCTACTTACATGGCAGATCAGTCCAACCTATCCATGTATTGAGAGCTGACTACATGGGAGATGAGTCCATAATGTCCATATACAGAGAGCTAGCTACATGGCAGGGTATCCAACTTGTCTATATACAGAGAGCTAGCTCCATGGCAGAGTAGTGCAGCATTTCAATATACAGAGATCTAGCTACATGGCAGATGTGTCCAACGTGTCCATATACTGAGAGTTAGCTACATGGCAGACAAGTCCCATATGATCATATGCAGAGAGCTACCTACTTGATAGATCAGTCCAACATATCCATGTATAGCGAGCTGACTACATGGCAGATGAGTCCAAAATGTCCATATACAGAGAGACAGCTACATGGCAGGGTAGTGCAACATTTCCACATACAGAGTTTTAGCTACAAGGCAAATGAATCCATCTTGTCTATATACAGAGAGCTAGCTAAGTGACAGAGTAGTGCAACATTTCCATATACAGAGTTCTAGCTACATGGCATACGTGTCCAACGTGTTCATATACTGAGAGTAAGCTACATGGCAGACATGTCCAATATGATCATATACAAAGAGCTACCTACTTGGCAGATCAGTCCAACATGTCCATGTACAGAGAGCTGACTACATGGCAGACGATTTCAAAATGTCAATATTCTGAAAGTTAGCTACATGGCAGGGTAGTGCATCATTTCCATATACTGAGTTTTAACTACATGGTAGATGTGTCAAAGGTCTTCATATATTGAGAGCTACCTACATGGCAGACAAGTCCCATATGTTTATATACAGAGAACTACCTAACTGGCAGATTGGTCCAAAATATCCATGTACAGAGAGCTAGCTCCATGGCAGAAGAGTTGAAATGTCCATATACAGAGAGCTAGCTACATGGCAAGGCAGGGCAACATTTCCATATACAGAGTTCTAGCTAAAAGGTGGGTGAGTCCAACTTGTCTATATACAGAGAGCTAGCTACATGGCAGAGTACTCCAACATGTCCATATTAAGAGTTCTAGCTACATGGCAGATGTGTAAAAGGTTTCCATATACTGAGAGGTAGCTACATGGCAGACAAGTCCAATATGTTCATATAGAGAGAGCTAACTTCTTGGCAGATCCATGCAACATATCCATGTACAGGGAGCTAGCTACATGGCAAAAGAGTCCAAAATGTCCATATATAGAAACCTAGCTACATGGCAGGGTAGTTCAACATTTCCATATACAGAATACTGGCTACAAGACAGATGAGTCCAAATTGTCTATATAAAGAGAGATAGCTAGATGGCAGAGTAGTGCAACATTTCCATATACAGAGTTCTAGCTCCAAGGCAGATGTGTCCAACGTGTCCATATACTGAGAGCTGGCTAC
>NW_006408951.1:1264526-1270439 GCF_000296735.1 Chrysochloris asiatica
TTTCCATATACAGAGTTCTAGCTACATGGCAGATGTGTCCAATGTGTCCATATACTGAGAGTTAGCAACATGGCATAGAAATCCAATAGGTTCATAAACAGAGAGCTACCTACTTGTCAGATCTATCCATCATGTCCATGTACAGAGAGCTGACTACATGGCAGATGAGACAAAAATGTCCATAATCTGAGAGCTGGCTACATGGCAGAGTATTCCCACATGTCCATATTCAGAGTTCTAGCTACATGGGAGATGTGTAAAAGGTTTCCACATACTGAGAGGAAGCTACATGGCAGACATGTCCAATATGTTCATATACAGAGAGCTAACTTCTTGGCAGATCAGTGCAACATATCGATGTACAAAGAGCTAGCTACATGGCAGACGAGTCTAAAATATCCAGATATAGAAACCTAACTACATGGCAGGGTAGTGCAACATTTCCATATACAGAGTTCTGGCTACAATGCAGATGAGTCCAAATTGTCTATATACAGAGATCTAGCTACATGACAGAGTAGGGAAACATTTCCATATACAGAGTTTTAGCTCCAAGGCAGATATGTCCAACCTGTCCATATACTGAGAGCTAGCTCCATGGAAGACAAGTACAATATGTTCATATACAGAGAGCTACCTACTTGGCAGATCAGTTCAACATATCCACGTACAGAGAACTGACTACATGGCAGACTAGTCCAAAATGTCCATATACAGAGAGCTAGCTACATGGCAGGGTAAACCAACTTGTCTATATACAGAGAGCTAGCTACATGGGAGAGTAGTGCAACATTTCCATAAACAGGGTTCTATCGACATGGCAGATGTGTCCAACATGTCCATATACTGAGAGATGGCTACATGGAAGACAAGTCCTATATGTTCACATACAGAGAGCTACCTACTTGGCAGATCAGTCCAACATATCCATGTACAGAGAGCTGACTACATGGCAGATGAGTCCAAAATGATCATATACTGAGAGCTAGCTACATGATAGGGTAGTGCTACATTTCTACCTACAAAGTTCTAGTTACATGGTAGATATGTCCAACATATCCGTATACTGAGACTTAGCTACATGGCACAGTAGTCAAACATGTCCATATTCAGGGTACTAGCTACATGGCAGATGTGTCCAACTTGTTCATATACTGAGAGCCACCTACATGTCTGACAAGTCCAATATGTTCATATACAGAAAGCTTCCTATTTGCAGATCTGTCCAATATATCCATGTATACAGAGGCAGCTATATGGCAGATGATTCCAAAATGTCAATATTCTGAAAGTTAGCTACATGGCAGGGTAGTGCATCACTTCCATATACTGAGTTCTAACTACATGTCAGATGTGTCAAAGGTGTTCATATACTGAGATCCACCTACATGGCCGACAAGTCCCATATGTTCATATATAGAGAGCTACCTACTTGGCAGATTGGTTCAACATATCCATGGCAGAAGAGTCGAAAATGTCCATATACAGAGAGCTAGCTACATGGCAGGGTAGTGCAACATTTCCACATACAGAGTTCTAGCTACAAGGTAAATGAGTCCTACATGTCTATATACAGAGAGGTTGCTACATGGCAGAGAAGTGAAACATTTACATATACTGAGTTCTAGCTACATGGCAGATGTGTCCAATGTAGTCCATATACTGAGACCTAGCTACATGGCACATTAGTCCACCATGTTCATATTCAGGGTACTAGCTACATGGCAGATGTTTCCAACTTGTCCATATACTGAGAGCAACCTACATGGCAGACAAGTCCAATATTTTCATATACAGAGAGCTTCTTATTTGCAGATCCGTCAAAAATATCCATGTATACAGAGATAGCTACATGGCAGACAATTCCAAAATTTCCATATTCTGAAAGCTTGTTACATGGTTGCATAGTGCATCATTTCCATATACTGAGTTCTAGCTACATGGCAGATGTGTCAAAGGTGCTCATATACTGAGAGCTACCTACACGGCAGAGAAGTCCCATGTGTTCACAGATAGCTACCTACCTGGCAGATCAGTCCAACATATCCATGTACAGAGAGCCAGCTCCATGTCACAAGCATCGAAAATGTCCATTTATAGAGAGCTAGCTACATGGTAATGAAGGGCAAAATTTCCATATACAGTGTTCTGGCTACAAGGCAGATGGGTCCAACATGTTGGTATACAGAGAGCTAGCTACATGGCAGAGTACTCCAACATGTCCATATTCAGAGTTCTAGCTACTTGGCAGATGTGTAAAAGGTCTCCATATACTGAGAGCTAGTTACATGGCACACTAGTCCAATATGTTCATATACAGAAAGCTTCCTTCTTGGCAGATCAGCCCAATATATCCATGTACAGAAAGCTAGGTACATGGCAGACGAGTACAAAATATCCATATATAGAAAGCTAGCTACTTGGCAGGGTAGTGCAACATTTCCATATACTAAGTTCTGGCTACAAGGCAGATGAGACCAAATTGTCTATATACAGAGAGGTAACTACATGGCAGAGTACTCCAACATGTCCATATTCAGACTTCTAGCTACATGGTAGATGTGTACAAGGTTTCCATATACTGAGAGCTAGCTACATGGCAGACAAGTCTAATATGTTCATATACAGAGAGCAACCTGCTTGGCATATCAGTCCAAAAAATCCATGTAAAGTGACCTAGGTAAATGGCAGACCAGTCCAAAATGTCCATTTACAGAGAGCTAGCTACATGGCAGAGTAGTGCACCGTTTCCATATACAGAGTTCTAGCTACATGGCAGATGTGTCCAACGCGTCCATATACTGAGAGGTACCTACATGGCAGAGTAGTCCACCATGTCTATATACAGGGAACTAGCTACATGGCAGATGTTTACAACATGTCCATATACTGAGAGCTAACTATATGGCAGATCAGTCCAAAATATCCAAGTACAGAGAAGTAGCTAGATGGCAGACAAGTCCAAAATATCCAAATACAGAGAGCTACCTATATGGCAGGGTAGTGCAACATTTCTATATACAGAGTTGTATCCAAATGGCAGATTATTCCAACTTGTCAGTATACAGAGAGCTACGTACATGGCAGTGTAGTGGAACATTTCCATATACAGAGTTCTAGCCACAAGGCAGATGAGTCCAAAATGTCCAAATATATTCATATACAGAGAGCTACATACTTGTCTCATCAGTCTAACGTATCCATGTACAGAGGGCTAGCTACATGGCAGAATAGTCCAATATGTTCATATACAAAGAGCTATCAACTTGGCAGATCAATGTAACATATCCATGTACAGAGAGCTAGCTACATTGCAGACAAGTCCAAAATGTCCACATACAGAGAGCTACCTACATGGCAGTGTAGTGCAACATTTCTATATACAGAGTTCTATCTACAGGGCATATAAGTCCAACTTGTCTATATACAGAGAGCTAGCTACATGGCAGAGTAGTGCAGCATTTCCATATTCAGAGTTCTAGCTGCATGGCAGATGTGTCAATGGTGTTCATAAACTGAGAGTTACTTACATGGCAGACAAGTCCCATATATTCATATACAGGTAGCTGCATACTTGTCTGATCACTCCAATATATCCATGTACAGAGCTAGGTACATGGCAGATGAGTCCAAAATGTCCATAACAGAGAGTTGGTCACATGGCAGGGTAGTGCAACATTTCAACATACAGAGTTCTAGCTACAGGCAGATTAGTCCAAATTGTCCATATACAGAGAGCTAGCTACATGGCAGGGTAGTGCAACATTTTCATATACAGATTTCTAGCTAAACGGCAGATGAGTACAACTTGTCTATATCTATTGTTTGAACTACATGTCAGGGTAGTGCAACATTTCCATATACAGAGTTCTATGTATATGGCAGATGTGTCCAACGTGTCCATATACTGAGAGCTAGCTACACGGCAGAGTAGTTCAACATGTCCATATTCACTGTAGTAGCTACATTGCAGATGTATCCAACGTGTACTTATACTGAGAGCCACCTACAGGGTACACAAGTCCAATATGTTCATATACAGATAGCTACATACTTGGCAGATCCCTCCAACATATCCATGTATAGAGATCTAGCTACATGTCAGACAAGTATAAAATGTCCATATACAGAGAGCTAGCTACATGGCAGCGTAGACCAACATTTCCATATACAGAGTTCTAGCTACATGGCAGATGTGTCCAACGTGTCCATATACTGAGAGCTAGCTACATGGCAGGGGAGTGCAACATTTCCATACACTGAGTTCTAGCTGCATGACAGATGTGACAATGGTGTTCATAATCTGAGAGTTACTTATATGGCAGAGAATCCCATATATTCATATACAGAGAGTTACATACTTGTCTGATCAGTCCAACAAATCCATGTACAGAGATCTAGCTACATGGCAGACAAGTCCAAAATGTCCATATACAGAGGGTTGGCCACATGGCAGGGTAGTGCAGCATTTCCATATAAAGAGCTCTAGCTACAAGGCAGAGGAGTCCAAAATGTCTATATACAGAGAGCTAGCTACATAACAGTCATAACAGTAGTGTAACATTTCTATATACAGAGATCTAGCAACCTGGCAGATGTGTACAACATGTCCATATACTGAGAGGTAGCAACATGAATGAGTATTCCAACATGAACATATTCAGGGTACTCCCTACTTGGCAGATGTGTCCAACTTGTCCGTATACTGAGAGCCAGTTACATGGCAGACAAGTCCCATATGTTCATATACAGAGAGCTACATACTTGTCAGATCAGTCCAACATATCCACGTACAGAGAGGCAGCTACATGGCATTCAAATCCAAAATGTCCATATACCTAAAGCTAACCACATGGCAGGGTTGTGCAACATTTCCATATACAGTGGGGTGGCTATAAGGCAGATGAGTCCAACTTGTCTGTATACAGAGAGCTAGATACATGGCAGTGTACAGCAACATTTCCATATACAGATTCTATCTACATGGTAAATGTGTCCAACCTGTCCATATACTGTGATCTACCTACATGGCAGATAAGTCCAAAATATCCTTTTATAGACAGCTAGATAGATGGCAGACGAGTCCAAAATGTCCATATACACAAAGCTACCTACATGGCAGGATAGTGTGAGATTTCTATATAAGGAATTCTTGCTACAAGGCAGATTAATTCAACATGTGTATATACAGAGAGCTAGCTACATGGCAGAGTAGTGCAGCATTTCCATATGAAGAGTTCTAGCTCCATGGCAGATGTGTCCAACGTGTCCATAATATGAGAGCTAGCTACATGGCAGACATGTCCTATATGTGCATATATAGAGGGCTACCTTCCTGGGAAATCAGTCCAACATATCCATGCAAAGGGAGCTAGCTACATGGCAGAGGAGTGAAATGTCCATAAACAGAGTGCTAGACACATGGGAGGGTAGTGCAGCATTTCCATATACAGAGTTCTAGATACATGACAGATGTGTCCAACGTGTCCATATACGGAGAGGTAGCTACATGGCAGAGTAGTCCAACATGTCCATATTTACTGTAGGAGCTAAATGGCAGATGTGTCCAATGTGTACATATACTGAGAGCCACCTACAGGGCAGACAAGTTGTCCATATACAGAGAGCTAGCTACATGGAAGGGTAGTGAAACATTTCCATATACAGATTTCTAGCTAAAGCCAGATGAGTCCAATTTGTCTATATATAGAGATTGAACTACATGATAGGGTAGTGCAAGAATTCCATACACAGAGTTCTAGCTACATGGCAGATGTGTCCAACTTGTCCATATACTGAGAGCCACCTACAAGGCAGACAAGTCCAATATGTTCACCTACAGAGAGCTACCTACTTGGCAGATCAGTCCAACATATCCATGTACAGAGAGCTAGCTACATTACAGACGAGTTC
>NW_006408951.1:1270539-1273576 GCF_000296735.1 Chrysochloris asiatica
ATACAGAGTTCTAGCTACAAGGCAGATGAGACCAACTTGTCTATATACAGTGAGCAAGCTACATTGCAGAGTAATGCAGCATTTCCATATACTGATTTCTATCTACATGGCAGATGTGTCAACGGTGTTCATATACTGAGAGCTACCTACATGGCAGACAAGTCCCATATATTCATATACTGAGAGCTACATACTTGTCTACATGGCAGACAAATCCAAAATGTCCATATACAGAGACTTGGCCACATGGCAGAGTAGTGCAACATTTCCATATACAGAGTTTTAGCAACCTGGCAGATATGTCCAATGTGTCCATATGCTGAGAGGTAGCTACATAGCTGAGTAGTCCAACATGTACATTTCCAGGGTAGTAGCTACATGGCAGATTTGTCCTACGTGTCTATATACTGAGAGCCACCTACAGGACAGACAAGTTCAATATGTTCATAAACAGAGAGCTACCCACTTGGCAGATCAGTCCAACATATCCATGTACAGGAAGCTAGCTACAATGCAGACGACTCTAAAATGTCCATATACAGATAGCTAGCTACATGAAAGGGTAATGCAACATTTCCATATACTGAGTTCTAGCTACATGGCAGATGTGTCAACAGTGTTCTTATACTGAGAGCTACCTACATGGCAGACAAGTCCCATATATTCATATACAGAGAGCTGCATACTTGTCTCATCAGTTCAACATATCCAAGTACAGAGAGCTAGCTACATGGCAGACGAGTTCAAAATGTCCATATGCAAAGACTTGGCCACATGGCATGGTAGTGCAGCATTTCCATATAAAGAGCTCTAGCTACAAGGCAGACGAGTCCAAAATGTCCATATAGAGAGAGCTAGCTACATGACAGTAGTGAAACATTTCCATATACAGAGTTCTAGCAACCTGACAGATGTGTACAACATGTCCATATATTGAGAGCTAGTAGCTACATGACAGATGTGTCCAACGTGTCAATATACTGAAAACCACTTACAGGGCAGACAAGTCCAATATGTTCATATACAGTGAGCTACCTACATGGCGGTGTAGTGCAACATTTCTATATACAGAGTTCTATCTACAAGGCATATTAGTCCATATACTGAGTTCTAGCAACATGGCAGATGTGTCCAATGTGTCCTTATACTGAGAGTCACCTACAGGGCAGACAAGTCCAATATGTTCATATACAGAGAGCTACCTACTTGGCAGATCAGTCCAACATATCCATGTACAGAGATCTACCTACATGGCAGACGAGTCCAAAATGTCTCTATACAGAGAGCTACCTACATGGCGGTGTAGTGCAACATTTCTATATACAGAGTTCTATCTACAAGGCATATTAGTCCAACATGTCTATATACGGAGAGCTAGCTACATGGCAGAGTTATACAACATTTCCATATTCAGAGCTCTAGCTACATGGCAGATGTGCCCAACGTGTCCATATACTGAGAGCTAGCTGCATGGCAGACAAGTCCAATATGTTCATATACAGAGAGCTACCTACTTTGCAGATCAGTGTAACATATCCAAGTACAGAGAGCTACCTACATGGCAGTGGAGTGCAACATTTCTATATACAGAGTTCTATCCACAACGCATATTAGTCCAACTTGTCTATGTACATAGAGCTAGCTACATGGAGAGTAGTGCAGCATTTCCATATTCAGAGTTCTAGCTACATGGCAGATGTGTCCAACGTGTCCATATACTGAGAGCTAGATACATGGCAGAACATTACAGCATGTCCACATTCATGGTACTAGCTACATCGCAGAGGATTCCAACATGTCCATATAATGAGATCTAGCTACATGGCAGAGTAGTACAACATGTGCATATACAGGGTAGTAGCTACATCACAGAGGAGTCCCACATGTCCATATACTGAGAGCTAGCTACATGGCAGACAAGTCCAATATGTTTATATACAGAGATCTACATACTTGTAAAATCAGTTCAACATATGCATGTACAGAGAGCTAACTACATGGCAGACGTGTCCATCTTGTTTATATACAGAGAGGTAGCTACATGGCAGAGTAGTACAACATTTCCATATACAGAGTTGTAGCTACATGGCAGATGTGTCCAAAATGTCCATATACATAGAGCTAGCTACATGGCAGGGTTGTGCAACATTTTCATAAACAGAGTTCTAGCTACAAGGCAGATGGCTCCAACTTGTCTATATACAGAGAGCTAGCTAGATGGCAGTGTAGAGCAACATGTCCATAAACAGTGTTTTAGTTACATGGGAAACAAGTACAATATGTTCATATACAGAGAGTTACCTACTTGGCAGATCAGTCCAACATATCCATGTACAAAGAGTTAGCTATATGTCAGACGAGTCCAAAAGGTCCATATACAGAAAGCTAGCAACATCGCAGGGTAGTGAAACATTTCCATATAAAGAGTTCTAGGTACAAGGCATATGAATGCAACTTGTCTATATACAAAGAGCAAACTACAAGGCAGAGTAGTGCAACATTTCAATATACAGAGTTCAGGCTACAAGGCAGATGAGTCCAACTTGTCTATTTATATTGTTCAAACTTCATGGCAGGGTAGTGAAACATTTCCATATAAAGAGTTCTAGGTACAAGGCAGATGAATGCAACTTGTCTATATACAAAGAGCAAACTACAAGACAGAGTAGTGCAACTTTCAATATACAGAGTTCTAGCTACAAGGCAGATGAGTCCAACTTGTCTATTTATATTGTTCAAACTTCATGGCAGAGTAGTGGAACATTTCCATATATAGAGTTTGAGCTACATGGCATATGTGTCCTACGTGTCCATATACTGAGAGCTAGCTACATGGCTGAGTCGTCCAACATGTCCATATTCAGGGTACTACGTACATGGCAGATGTGTCTAACTTGTCCATATACTGAGAGTCACCTACATGGCAGACAAGTCCAAGATGTTCACATACAGAGAGCTGCCTACATGGCAGATAAGTCCAACATATCCATGTACAGAGAGCTAGCTACATGGCAGACGAGTCCAAAATGTCCATATA
>NW_006408951.1:1274381-1278708 GCF_000296735.1 Chrysochloris asiatica
TAGTGCAACATTTCCATTTACAGAGTTCTATCAACTTGGCAGATGTGTCAAACGTGTCCATATGCTGGGAGGTAGCTACATGGCTGAGCTACTTACTTGGCAGATCAGTCCAACATATCCATGTCCAGAGAGCTAGCTACATTGCAAACGATTCCAAAATGTTCATATACAGAGATCTAGCTACATGGCAGGGTAGTGCAACATTTCTATATACTGAGTTCTAGCTACATGGCAGATGTGTCAAAGGTATTCATATACCGAGAGCTACCTACATGCAGAAAAGTCCCATATATTCATATACAGAGTGCTCCATACTTGTCTGATCAGTCCAACATATCCATGTACAGAAAGCTAGTTATATGGCTGAGTAGTCCAATATGTCAATATACAGAGAGTAGGCCACAAGGCAGATGAGTCCAACTTGTCTATATACAGAGAGCTAGGTACATGGCAGTGTAGAGCAACATTTCCATAAACAGCATTTGAGTTACATGGCGGATGTGTCCAATGTGTCCATAGACTGAGAGGTAGCTACAGGGAAACAAGTACAATATGTTCATATACGGTGAGTTACCTACATGGCAGATCAGTCCAACATATCCATGTATAGGGAGCTTTCAATATGGCAGACAATTCCAAAAGGTCCATATAGAGAGAGCTAGATACATGGCAGAGTAATCCAACTTGTCTATATACAGAGAGCTAGCTACAAGCAGAGTAGTGCAGCATTTCCACATACAGATTTCTAGCTACATGGCAGATGTCTCCAACGTATCCATATAGTGAGAGATGGCTATGTGGCAGAGAAGTCCAATATGTTCATATACAGAGAGCAACCTACTTGGCAGATCAGTCCAACATATCTATGTACAGAGAGCTAGCTATATGGCAGGGTACTGCAACATTTCCATATACTGATTTCTAGCTACATGGCAGATGTGTCAACAGTGTTCATATACTGGGAGCTACCTACATGGCAGACAAGTCCCATATATTCATATACAGAGAGCTACATAATTGTCTCATCAGTCCAATATATCAATGTACAGAGGGTTAGCTATATGGTAGAATAGTCCAGTATGTTATTATTCAGAGAGCTACTTACGTTGCAGGTCAATGTAACATATCCATGTATAGAGAGCTAGCTACATGGCAGACGAGTCCAAAATGTCCATATACAGAGAGCTACCTACATGGCAGTGTAGTGCAACATTTCTATATACAGAGTTCTATCTACAGGGCATATTAGTCCAACTTGTCTATATACAGAGAGATAGCTACATTGCAGAGTAGTGCAGCATTTCCATATTCACAGTTCTAGCTACATGGCAGATGAGTTTAACGTGTTCTTATATTGAGAGCTAGATACATAGCATATACATGTCCATATACAGGGTACTGGCTATATGGCAGAGGACTCCAACATGTCCATATACTGAGAGCTTGTTACATGGCAGAGTAGTACAACATGTCCATATACAGGGTAGCAGCTACATTGCAGAGGAGTCCAACATGTCCATATACTGAGAGGTAGCTACATGGCAGACAAGTCCAATATGTTTTTATACAGAGAACTAAATACTTGTCAGATCAGTCCAATATATCCATGAACAGAGATCTAGCTACATAGCATTCGAGTCCAAAATGTCCGTGTTCAGGGAGTTAGCTTCATGGCAGGGAAGTGCAACATTTCCATATTCAGAGTTCTAGCTACAGAGCATATTATTCTATCTTGTCTATATAAAGAGAGCTAGCTACATGGCAGAGTAGTGCAACATTTCCATATACAGAGTTCTAGCTACATGGAAGACGTGTCCAACGTATCCATGTACTGAGAGCTAGCTACATGGCAGAGTATCCCAACATGTCCATATTCAGTGTAGTAACTACATGACAGATGTGACCAACGTGTCCATATACAGAGAGCCACCAACAGGGCACACATGTCCAATATGTTCATATATACAGAGCTACCAACTTTGCAGATCAGTCCAACATATCCATGTACAGAGAGTTAGCTACATGGCAGACGAGTCCAAAATGTCCATATACAGATACATAGCCACATGGTAGAGTAGTGCAACATTTCCATATACAGCGTTCTAGCTACATGGCAGATGTGTCTAATGTGTCCATATACTGAGAGCTAGCTACATGGCTGAGTCGTCTAACATGTCCATATTCAGGGAACTACCTACATGGTATATGTGTCTAACTTGTCCATATACTGAGAGTCACCTACATGACTGACAAGTCCAAGATGTTCACATACAGAGAGCTACCTACTTGGCAGATCAGTCCCACATATCCATGTACAGAGAGCTAGCTATATGGCAGACGAGTCCAAAATGTCCATATACAAAAGTTGGCAGGGTAGGGTAACATTTCCATATACAGATTTCTAGCTAAAGCCAGATGAGTCCAACTTGTCTATATATATTGTTTGAACTACATGTCATGGTAGTGCCACATTTCCATATACAGAGTTCTAGCTACATGGCAGATGTGTCCAACTTGTCCATATTCTTAGAGCCACCTACATGACAGAAATGTCCAATATATTCACCTAATGAAAGATACCTACTTGGCAGATCAGTTCCACATATCCATGTACAGAGAGTTAGCTATATGACAGACAAGTTCAAAATGTCAATATACAGAGAGTCGTCCACATGGCAGAGTACTGCAACATTTCTATTTACAGAGTTTTAGCAACAAGACAGATTAGTCCAAATTGTCTATACATATATTGTTCAAACTAAATATCAGGGTAGTGCAACATTTCCATATACAGAGTTCTAGCTATATGGCAGATGTGTCAAACGTGTCCATACACTGAGAGCTAGCTACATGGCTGAGTAGTCCAACATGTCCTTATTCAGGGTACTACCTACATGGCAGATGTGTCCAACATTTCCATATACTGAGAGCCATCTACATGACAGAGAAGTCCAATATGTTCACATACAGAGAGATACCTACTTGGCAGATCAGTCCAACATATCCATGTACAAAGAGCTAGCTACATCACAGATGAATCCAAAATGTCCATTTACAGAGAGCTAGCTACCTGGCAGGGTAGGGCAAAATTTCCATATACTGAGTTCTAGGTACAAGGCAGAAGAATGCAACTTGTCTATATATAGAGAACAAACTACATGTCAGGGTAGTGCAACATTTCCATATACAGAGTTCTAGCTACATGGCAGATGTGTCCAACGTGTCCATATACTGAGAGCGAGCTACATGGCTGAGTATTCCAACATGTCCATATTCAGGGTACTACCTACATGGCAGATGTGTCTATCTTGTCCATATACTGAGAGTCATCTACATGGCAGATAAGTCCAAGATGTTCACATACAGAGAGCTACCTGCTTGGCAGATCAGTCTCACATATCCATGTACAGAGATCTAGCTACATCGCAGAGGAATCCCAAATGTCCATATACAGAGAGCTAGCTACATGGCAGGGTAGTGCACATTCCCATATACTGAGTTCTAGCTACATGGTAGATGTGTCAATGGTGTTCATATACTGAGAGCTACCTACATGGCAGAAAAGTCCCATATATTCATATACAGAGAGCTACATACTTGTCTCATCAGTCCAACATATCCATGTTCAGAGAGCTAGCTACATGACAGACAAGTCCAATATGTTCACATACTAAGAGCTACCTACTTGGCAGATCAATCCCACATATCCATGTACAGAGAGCTAGCTACGTTGCAGACGAATCCAAAATGTCCATATACAGAGAGCTAGCTACATGGCAGAGTAGTGCAACATTTTCATATACTGAGTTCTAGCTACATGGCAAAAGTGTCAACGGTGTTCATATACTGTGAGCTACATACATGGCAGACAAGTCCCATAAATTTATATACAGAGAGCTACATACTTGTCTGATCACTCCAATATATCCATGTACAGTGCTAGCTACATGGCAGACGAGTACAAAATGTCCATATAAAGAGAGTTGGCCATATGGCAGGGTAGTGCAACATTTCCATATACAGAGTTCTAGCTGCATGGCAGTTGTGTCAAAGCTGTCCATATATTGAGATCTACCTACGTAGCAGACAAGTCCCATATATTCATATACAGAGAGATACATACTTGTCTCATCAGTCTAACATATCCATGTACAGAGGGCTAGCTACAATGCAGAAAAGTCCAATATGCTCATATACATAGAGCTACCTACTTTGCAGATCAATGTAACATATCCATGTACAGAGAGCTAGCTACATGGCAGAGTAGTGTAGCATTTCCATATACAGAGTTCTAGCTACATGGCAGATGTGTCCAACGTGTCCATAT
>NW_006408951.1:1279136-1279726 GCF_000296735.1 Chrysochloris asiatica
AGTTCGAGCTACATGACAGATGTGTCCAACATGTCCATATACTGTGAGCTAGCTACATGGCTGCATTGTCCAACATGTCCATATTCAGGGTACTACCTACATGGCAGATGTGTCTAACTTGTCCATATACTGAGCGTCACCTACATGTCAGCCAAGTCCAAGATGTTCACATACAGAGAGCTACCTACTTGGCAGATCAGTCCCACATATCCATGTACAGAGGGCTTGATACATGAGAGACGAGTTCAAAATATCAATATACAGAGAGTTGTCCACATGGCAGGGTAGTGAAACATTTCCATATACAGATTCTGGCTACAAGGCAGATGAGTCCAGCTTGTCTATATACAGTGAGCTAGCTACATTGCAGAGTAATGCACATTTCCATAAACTGAGTTCTATCTACATGGCAGATGTGTCAATGGTGTTCATATACAGAGAGCTACCTTCATGGCAGACAAGTCCCATATATTCACATACTGAGAGCTACATACTTGTCTGTTCAGTCCAACATATCCATGTACAGAGAGCTAGCTACATGGCAGTCAAGTCCAAAATGTCCATATACAGAGACTTGGCCACATGGCAGG
>NW_006408951.1:1281186-1282320 GCF_000296735.1 Chrysochloris asiatica
TCCATATTCAGGGAACTACCTACATGGCAGATGTGTCTAACTTGTCCATATACTGAGAGTCACCTACATGTCAGACAAGTCCAAGATGTTCACATAGAGAGAGCTACCTACTGGGCAGATAAGTCCACATATCCATGTACAGAGAGCAAGCTACAAGGCAGACGAGACCTACTTGTCCATATATTGAGAACAAACTACATGGCAGGGTAATGCAATATTTCCATATACAGAGTTCGAGCTAAATGACAGATGTGTCCAACGTGTCCATATACTGAGAGCTAGCTACATGGCTGAGTTGTACAACATGTCCTTATTCAGGGTACTATCTACATGGCAAATGTGTCTAACTTGTCCATATACTGAGAGTCACCTACATGTCAGACAAGTCCAAGATGTACACATGCAGAGAGCTACCTACTTGGCAGGTCAGTCCAACATATCAATGTACAGAGAGCTAGCTACATGGCAGACAAGTCCAAAATGTCCATATACAGAGAGTTGGCCACATGGCAGGGTAGTGCATCATTTCTATATACAGAGTTCTGGCTACAAGGCAGAGAAGTCCAACTTGTCCATATACAGAGAGCTAGCTACATGGTAGGGTGTGCAACATTTCCATATACAGATTTCTAGCTACAGCCAGATGAGTCCAATTTGTCTATATATAGTGCTCGCAAAACATGACAGGGTAATGCAACATGACAATATACAGAGTTCTAGCTACCTGGCAGATGTGTCCATCTTGTCCATATAGTGAGAGCCACCTACATGACAGACAAGTCCAATATGTTCACCTACTGAGAGCTACCTACTTGGAAGATCAGTCCCACATATCCATGTACATAGAGCTAGCTAAATGACAGATGAGTTCAAAATGTCAATATACAGAGAGTTGCCCAAATGGCAGGGTAGTGCAACATTTCCATATACTGAGTTCTAGATAGAAGACAGATGAATGCAACTTGTATATATAAAGACAGTTAACTAAAAGGCAGAGTACTGCAACAATTCTACAAACAGAGTTCTAGCTACAAGGCAGATAATTCCAACTTGTCTATATACAGAGAACAAACTACATGGCAGGTTAGTGCAACATTTCCATACACAGAGTACTAGCTACATGGCAGATATGTC
>NW_006408951.1:1283190-1284653 GCF_000296735.1 Chrysochloris asiatica
TGACAACTATGTCGAGGGATAACCCCGGCATATATTCAGGGTACTATCTACATGGCAGATGTGTCTAACGTGTCCATATACTGAGAGTCACCTACATGGCAGACAAGTCCAAGATGTTCACATACAGAGAGTTACCTACTTGGCAGATCAGACCCACATATCCATGTACAGAGAGCTAGATACAATGCAGACAAGTCCAAAATGTCCATATACAGAGAGCTATCCAAATGGCAGGGAAGTGCAACATTTCCATATACTGAGTTCTACCTACATGGTAGATGTGTCAACGGTGTTCATATACTGAGAGCTACCTACATGGCAGACAAGTCCCATATATTCCTGTCCAGATAGCTACATGCTTGTCTGATCACTGCAATATGTCCATGTACAGAGTTAGCTACATGGCAGACGAGTCCAAAATGTCCACATACAGAGAGCTGGCCACATGGCAGGGTAGTACAATATTTCCATATACAGAGTTCTAACTACAAGGCAGATGAGTCCAAAATGTCCATATACAGAAAGCTGGCCACAAGGCAGGGTAGTGCAACATTTCCATATACTGATTTCTAGCTACATGGCAGATGTGTACAACGTGTCCATATACTGAGAACTAGCTACATGGCTGAGTAGTCCAACATGTCCATTTTCAGGATACTACCTACATGGCAGATGTGTCTAAATTGTCCATATACTGAGAGTCACCTACATGGCAGACAAGTCCAAGATGTTCACATACAGAGAGCTAACTACTTGGCAGATCACACCAACATATCCATGTACATAGAGCTAGCTACATGGCAGACGAGTCCAAAATGTCCATATACAGAGGGTTGGCCACATGGCAGGGTAGAGCATCATTTCTATATACAGAGTTCGGGCTACAAGGCAGATGAGTCCAAATTGTCCATATACAGAGAACTAGCTACGTGGAAGGGTAGTGCAACATTTTCAAATACAGATTTCTAGCTACAAGGCAGATGAGTCCAACTTCTCTATATATATTGTTCACACTACATGTCAAGGTAGTGCAACATCTCCATGTACAGAGTTTTAGCTACATGACAGATGTGTCCAACATGTCCATATACTGAGAATTAGCTACATGGCTGAGTAGTCCAACATGTCCATTTACAGGGTACTACCTATATGGCAGATGTGTCCAACTTTTCCATATACTGAGAGCCATCTAGATGACAGACAAGTCCAATATGTTCACATACAGAGAGCTACCTAATTGGCAGATCAGTGCAACATATCCATGTACAGAGAGCTAACTACATTGCAGACAATTCCAAACTGTCCATATACAGAGAGCTAACTACATGGCAGATGTGTCAACGGTATTCCTATACTGAGAGGTATGTACATGGATGAATAGTCCCATATACTCATATACAGAGAGCTACATACTTTTCTGATCAGTCTAACATATCCATGAACAGAGAGCTAGCTACATGGCA
>NW_006408951.1:1285728-1288399 GCF_000296735.1 Chrysochloris asiatica
ACATATCCATGAACAGAGAGATAGCTACATGGCACAGTAGTGTAGCATTTCCATATACAGAGTTCTAGCTACATGGCAGATGTGTCCAACGTGTCCATATTCTGAGAGCTAGCTGCATAGCAGGGTAGTGCAACATTTCCATATACTGAGATCTAGCTCCATGGTAGATGTGTCAATGGTGTTCATATACTGAGAGCTACCTACATGGCAGAAAAGTCCCATATATTCATATACTGAGAGCTACATACTTGTCGGATCAGTCCAACATACCCATGTATAGGGAGCTAACTACATGGCATACAATTCCAAAATGTCCATATACAGAGAGTTGGCCACATGGCAGGGTAGTGCATCATTTCTATATACAGAGTTCTGGCTACAAGGCAGATGAGTCCAACTTGTCCATATATTGAGAACAAACTACACGGCAGGGTAGTGCAACATTTCCCTATGCAGAGTTCGAGCTACATGACAGATGTGTCCAACATGTCCATATACTGTGAGCTAGCTACATGGCTGCATTGTCCAACATGTCCATATTCAGGGTACTATCTACATGGCAGATGTGTCTAACTTGTGCATATACTGAGAGTCACCTACATGTCAGCCAAGTCCAAGATGTTCACATACAGAGAGCTACCTACTTGGCAGATCATCAGTCCCACATATCCATGTACAGAGGGCTTGCTACATGAGAGACGAGTTCCAAATATCAATATACAGAGAGTTGTCCTCATGGAAGTGTAGTGCAACATTTCCATATACAGATTCTGGCTACAAGGCAGATGAGTCCAGCTTTTCTATATACAGTGAGCTAGCTACATTGCAGAGTAATGCACATTTCCATAAATTGAGTTCTATCTACATGGCAGATGTGTCAATGGTGTTCATATACTGAGAGATACCTACATGGCAGACAAGTCCCATATATTCACATACTGAGAGCTACATACTTGTCTTTTCAGTCCAACCTATCATGTACAGAGAGCTAGCTACATGGCAGTCGAGTCCAAAATGTCCATATACAGAGACTTGGCCACATGGCAGGGTAGTGCAACATTTCCATCTACAGTGTTCTAGCTACAAGGCAGATGAGTCCAAAATGTCCATATACAGAGAGCTACCTACATGGCAGAGTAGTGCAACATTTCCATTTACAGAGTTCTAGAAAACTGGCAGATGTGTCCAACGTGTCCATATGCTGAGGTAACTACATAGCAGAGTAGAACAACATGTCCATATTCAGAGTTGTAGCTACACAGCAGATGAGTCCAAAGTGTCCATATACTGAGAGCAAGCTACAGGGCATACAAGTCCAATATGTTCATATAAAGAGAGCTACTTACTTGGCAGAACAATCCAACATATCCACTTCCAGAGAGCTAGCTACATTGCAAATGATTCCAAAATGTTCATATACAGAGAGCTAACTACATGGCAGGTTAGTGCAACATTTCCATATACTGAGTTCTAGCTACATGACAGATGTGTCAAAGTTGTTTTTATACTGAGAGCTACCTACATGCAGAAAAGTCCCATATATTCATATACAGAGAGCTAAGTACTTGTCTGATCAGTCCAACATATCCATGTTCAGAGATCTAGTTATATGGCTGAATAGTCCAATATGTCAATATACAGAGAGTTGGCCACATGGCAGGGTAGTGCAACATTTCCATTTGCAGAGTTTTAGCTACAAGGCAGATGAATCCAAATTGTCTATATAGAGAGCTAGCTACATTACAGGGTAGGGCAACATTTCCATATACAGAGTTCAAGCAAAATGGCAGATGTGTCCAACGTGTCCATATACTGAGAGCTAGCTACATGGCAGAGTAGTCCAACATGTCCATAGTCAGGGTAATCCCTACATGTCAGATGTGTCCAACTTCTCCATATACTGAGAGTCACCTACATGGAAGACTTGTCCAATATGTTCAGATACAGAGAGCTACCTACTTGGCAGATCAGTGCAACATATCCATGGACAGAGAGCTAGCTACATGGCAGATGTGTCAAGGGAATTCCTATACTGACAGATACCTACATGGATGAAAAGTCCCATATATTCATATATAGAGAGCTACATACTTTTCTGATCAGTCTAACATATCCATGAACAGAGAGCTAGCTACATGGCATTCGAGTCCAAGATGTCCATATTCAGAGAGTTAGCCACATGGCAGGGTAGTGCAACATTTCCATATACAGAGTTCTAGCTACAGGGGAGATGAGTCCATCTTGTCTACATAAAGAGAGCTAGCTACATGGCAGGGTAGTGCAACATTTGCATATCCAAATTCTAGCTACAAGCCAGATGAGTCCAACTTGTCTATATACAGAGAGAAAGCTACATGCCAGAGTACTGCAATATTTCCATATGCACAGTTCTAGCTACATGGCACATGTTACAAACATGTCCATATACTGACAACCAGCTTCATGCCAGACAAGTCCAATATGTTCATATACAGGATATACAGAGCGCTTCAATTGGGGAGTTCTGTCCATCATATCCATGTACAGAGAGCTAGCTACATGGCAGACGAGTCCAAAATGCCTATATACACAGAGCTAGATATAAGGCAGAGTAGTGCAACATTTCCATATACAGAGTCGAACCTACAAGGCTGATAACTCCAACTTGTCATTAAACAGAGAGCTAGCTACA
>NW_006408951.1:1288518-1291174 GCF_000296735.1 Chrysochloris asiatica
GTGTCCATATACTGAGAGCTAGCTACATGGCTGAGTTGTCCAACATGTCCATTTTCAGGGTACTACCTACATGGCAGATGTGTCTAACTTGTCCATATACTGAGAGTCACCTACATGTCAGACAAGTCCAAGATGTTCACATAGAGAGAGCTACCTACTGGGCAGATAAGTCCAACATATCCATGTACAGAGAGCAAGCTACAAGGCAGACGAGTCCTACTTGTCCATATATTGAGAACAAACTACATGGCAGGGTAGTGCAATATTTCCATATACAGAGTTCGAGCTAAATGACAGATGTGTCCAACGTGTCCAAATACTGAGAGCTAGCTACATGGCTGAGTTGTACAACATGTCCTTATTCAGGGTACTATCTACATGGCAGATGTGTCTAACTTGTCAATATACGAGAGTCACCTATATGTCAGACAAGTCCAAGATGTACACATGCAGAGAGCTACCTACTTGGCAGGTCAGTCCAACATATCAATGTACAGAGAGCTATCTACATGGCACACAAGTACAAATTGTCCATATACAGAGAGTTGACCACATGGCAGGGTAGTGCATCATTTCTATATACAGAGTTCTGGCTACAAGGCAGAGGAGTCCAACTTCTCCATATACAGAGAGCTAGCTACAATAGCAGGATAGTACACCATTTCCATATACAGATTTCTAGCTAAAGCCAGATGAGTCCAATTTGTCTATATATAGAGCTCGAAAAACACGACATGGTAATGCAACATGACAATATACAGAGTTCTAGCTACATGGCAGATGTGTCCAACTTGTCCATATAATGAGAGCAACCTACATAACCGACAAGTCCTATATGTTCACCTACTGAGAGCTACATACTTGAAAGTTCTGACACACATATCCATATACAGAGAGCTAGCTACATGACAGACGAGTTCAAAATATCAATATACAGAGAGTTGTCCACATCACAGGGTAGTGCAACATTTCCATATACAGAGTTGTAGCTACAAGGCTGATGATTACAGCTTGTCTATATACAGTGAGCTATCTACATTGCAGAGTATTGCACATTTCCATACACTGAGTTCTATCTACATGGCAGATGTGCCAATGGTGTTCATATACTGAGAGCTACCTACATGGCAGACAAGTCCCATATATTCAGATACTGAGAGCTACATACTTGTCTGTTCAGTCCAACATATCTATGTACAGAGAGCTAGCTACATGGCAGTCGAGTCCAAAATGTCCTTACACAGAGAGTTGGCCACATGGCAGGGTAGTGCAACATTACCATCTACAGAGTTCTAGCTACAAGGCAGATATGTCCAAAATGTCCAAATAAAGAGAGCTATCTACATGGTAGAGTAGTGCAACAATTCCATTTACAGAGTTCTAGCAACCTGGCAGATGTGTCCAACGTGTCCATATGCTGTGAGGTAGCTAAATGTCTGAATAGTCCAACATGTCCATATTCAGGGTAGTAGCTACACAGCAGATGTGTCCAAAGTGTCCATATACTGAGAGTCACCTAGAGGGCAGACAAGTCCAATATGTTCATATAAAGAGAGCTATTTACTTGGCAGATCAGTCCAACATATCCACTTCCAGAGAGCTAGCTACATTCCAAAATGCTCATATACAGAGAGCTAGCTACATGGCAGGGTAGTGCAACATTTCCATATACTGAGTTCTAGCTACAGGACAGATGTATCAAAGGTGATGTTTACTGAGAGATACCTACATGCAGACAAGTCCCATATATTAATACACAGAGAACTACATACTTGTCTGATCAGTCAAACATATCCATATACAGAGATTTAGTTATATGGCAGAGTAGTCCAATATGTCAAATATAGAGAGTTGGCCACATGGCAGGGTAGTGCAACATTTCCATATGCAGAGTTCTAGCTACAAGGCAGATGAATCCAAATTGTCTATATAGAGAGCTAGCTTCATTGCTGTGTAGGGCAACATTTCCATATACAGAGTTCTAGCAAAATGGCTGATATGTCCAACGTGTCCATATACTGAGAGCTAGCTACATGGCAGAGTAGTCCAAATGTCCATATTCAGGGTAGTAGCTACATGGCAGATGTGTCCAACGTGTCCATATACTTAGAGCCACCTACAGAGCAGACAAGTCCAATATGTTCATAACCAGAGAGCTACCTACTTGGCAGATCAGTCCAACATATCAATGTACAGAGAGCTAGATACCATGCGGATGAGCCCAAAATGTCCATATACAGAGATCTAGCCACATGGCAGGGTAGTGCATCATTCCCATATAATGAGTTCTAGCTACTTGGCAGATGTGTCAACGGTGTTCATATAATGAGAGCTACCTACATGGCAGACAAGTCCCATATATTCCTATACAGATTGCTACATACTTGTCTGATCACGCCAATAATCCATGTACAGAGCTAGCTACATGGCAAACGAGTCCATAATGTTCACATACAGAGAGTTGGCCACATGGCAGGGTTGTGCAACATTTCCATATACAGAGTTCTAGCTACAAGGCAGATTAGTCCAACTTGTCCATATACAGAGAGCAAGCTACATCGCAGGATAGTGCAACATTTTCATATACGTATTTCTAGCTACAAGGCAGATGAGTCCAACTTGTCTATATATATTGTTTGAACTACATGTCAGGGTA
>NW_006408951.1:1292479-1295152 GCF_000296735.1 Chrysochloris asiatica
CTACAAGGCAGATGTGTCCAACGTGTCCATATACAGAGAGCTAGATACATGACTGAGCAGTCCAACATGTCCATATTCAGGGTAATCCCTACATGTCAGATGTGTCCAACTTCTCCATAAACTGAGAGCCACCTACATGGCAGACATGTCCAATATGTTCAGATACAGAGAGCTACCTACTTGGCAGATCAGTGCAACATATCCATGTACAGAGAGCTAGATACAATGCAGACGAGTCCAAAATGTCCATATACAGAGAACTAGCCACATGGCAGGATATTGCAACCTTTCCATATACTGAGTTTTAGCTACATGCCAGATGTGTCAATGGTGTTCGTATGCTGGGAGCTAACTACATGGCAGACAAGTCCCATATAATCATATACAGAGAGCTACATGCTTGTCTGATCACTCTAACATATACATGAACAGAGAGCTAGCTACATGGCATTCGAGTCCAAGATGTCCATATTCAGAGAGTGTGTCCAATGTGTCCATATACTGAGAGCTAGCTACATGGCAGAGGCATCCAACATGTCCATAATCAGGGTAATCCCTACATGTCAGATGTGACCAACTTCTCCATATACTGAGAGCCACCTATATGGCAGACATGTCAAATATGTTCAGATACAGTGATCTACCTACTTGGCAGATCAGTGCAACATATCCATGTACAGAGAGCTAGCTACATAGCAGACGATTCCAAACTGTGCATATACAGAAAGCTAGCTACATGGCAGATGTGTCAACGGTATTCCTATACTGAGAGGTACATACATGGATGAAAAGTCCCATATATTCATATACAAAGAGCTACATACTTTTCTGATCAGTCTAACATATCCATGAACAGAGAGCTAGCTACATGGCATTTGAGTCCAAGATGTCCATATTCAGAGAGTTAGCCACATGGCAGAGTAGTGCAACAATTCCATACACAGAGTTCTAGCTACAAGGCAGATGTGTCCATCTTGTCTATATAAAGAGAGCTAGCTACATGGCAGGGTAGTGCAACATTTCCATATCCAAAGTTCTAGCTACAAGCCAGATGAGTCCAACTTGTTTATATACAGAGAGATAGCTACATGCCACAGTACTGCAATATTTTCATATGCACAGTTCTAGCTACATGGCACATGTGACAAACATGTCCATATACTGAGAGCCAGCTTCATGGCAGACTTGGCCAACATGTTCATATACAGAATATACAGAGAGCTACCATTTGGGAGTTCTGTCCACCATACCCATGTACAAAGAGCTAGCTACATGGCAGATGATTCCAAAATGCCTATATACACAGAGCTAGGTACAAGGCAGAGTAGTGAAACATTTCCATATACAGAGTTGTACCTACAAGCAGATGAGTCCAACTTGTCATTAAACAGAGAGCTAGCTACATGGCAGAGTAGTGTAACATTTCCATATACAGAGTTCTAGCTACAAGGCAGATGAGTCCAACTTGTCTATAACGGAGAGCTAGCTAGATGGCAGTGTAAAGCAACATGTCCATAAACAGTGTTTTAGTTACATGGCAGATGTGTCCAATGTGTCCATATACTGAGAGCTAGCTACAGGGAAACAAGTCCAATATGTTCATATACAGACAGTTACCTACTTGGCAGATCAGTCCAACATATCCATGTACAGAGAGCTAGCTGTATGGCAGATGAGTCCAAAAGGTCCATATACAGAGAGCTAGCTACATGGCAGGGTAGTGAAACATTTCCATATACAGAGTTCTAGGTACAAGACAGATGAAAGCAACTTTTCCATATACAGAGAGCTACCTACAAGGCAGAGTAGTGCAACATTTCCATATACAGAGTTCGAGCTACAGGGCAGATGTTTCCAATGTGTCCATATACTGAGAGCTAGTTCCATGGCTGAGTTGTCCAACATGACCATATTCAGGGTACTACCTACATGGCAGATGTGTCTAACTTGTCCATATACTGAGAGTCACCTACATGGCAGACAAGTCCAAGATGTTCACATACAGAGAGCAACTACTTTGCAGATCAGTTCAGCATGTCAATGTACAGAGAGCTAGCTACATGTCAGACAAGTCCAAAATGTCCATATACAGAGAGTTGGCAACATGGCAGGGTAGTGCATCATTTCTATATACAGAGTTTTGGCTACAAGGCAGAGGAGTCCAACTTGTCAATATACAGAAAGCTACCTACATGACAGGGTAGTGCAACATTTCCATATACAGATTTCTAGCTAAAGCCAGATGAGTCCAACTTGTCTTTATATAGAGATCGAACTACATGACAGGGTAGTGCAACATTTCCATATGCAGAATTCTAGCTACAAGGCAGATGAGTCCAAATTGTCTATATAGAGAACAAACTACATGGCAGGGTAGTGCAACATTTCCATATACAGAGTTCTAGCTACATGGCAGATGTGTCCAACGTGTCCATATACTGGGAGCTAGCTACATGGCTGAGTCGTCCAACATGTCCATATTCAGGGTACTACCTACATGGCAGATGTGTCTAACTTGTCCATAAACTGAGAGTCACTTACATGGCAGACAAGTCCAAGATGTACACATACAGAGAGCTACCTACTTGGCAGATCAGTACAAGTACATATACTTGTACAGAGAGCTAGCTACATAGCAGACAAGTCCAAAATGTCCATATACAGAGAGTTGGC
>NW_006408951.1:1295252-1300991 GCF_000296735.1 Chrysochloris asiatica
GCAACATTTCCATATGCAGAATTCTAGCTACAAGGCAGATGAGTCCAACTTGTCTATATATAGAGAACAAACTACATGGCAGGGTAGTGCAAAATTTCCATATACAGAGTTCTAGCTACATGGCAGATGTGTCCAACGTGTCCATATACTGGGAGCTAGCTACATGGCTGAGTCGTCCAACATGTACATATTCAGGGTACTACCTACATGGCAGATGTGTCTAATATGTCCATATACTGAGAGTCACTTACATGTCAGACAAGTCCAAGATATACACATACAGAGAGCTACCTACTTGGAAGATCAGTCCCACATATACATGTACAGAGAGCTAGCTACATGGCACACAAGTCCAAAATGTCCATATACCGAGAGTTGGCCACATGGCAGGGTAGTGCATCATTTCTATATACAGAGTTCTGGCTACAAGGCAGATGAGTCCAACTTGTCCATATACAGAGAGCTAGCTACATTGCAGGGTGTGCAACATTTCCATATACAGATTTTTAGCTAAAGCCAGATGAGTCCAATTTGTCTATATATAGAGCTCGAAAAACACGACAGAGTAGTGCAACATTACAATATACAGAGTTCTAGCTACATGGCAGATGTGTCCAACATGTCCATATAGTGAGAGCCACCTACATGACAGATAAGTCCAATATGTTCACCTACTGAGAGCTACCTACTTGGAAGATCAGTCCCACATATCCATGTACAGAGAGCTAGCTACATGACAGATGAGTTCAAAATATCAATATACGGAGAGTCCATATGCTGAGAGGTAGCTACATGGCTGAATAGTCCAACATGTCCATATTCAGGGTAGTAGCTACACGGCAGATGTGTCCAAAGTGTCCATATACTGAGAGCCACCTACAGAGCAGACAAGTCCAATATGTTCACATAAAATGAGCTACTTACTTGGCAGATCAGTCCAACATATCCACTTCCAGAGAGCTAGCTACATTGCAAATGATTCTAAAATGTTCACATACAGAGAGCTAGCTACATGGCAGGGTAGTGCAACATTTCCATATACTGATTACTAGGTACATGAAAGATGTGTCATAGGTGGTCGTATACTGAGCGCTACCTACATGCAGACAGTTCCATATATTCATAAACGGAGAGCTACATACTTGTCTGATCAGTCCAACAGATCCATGTACAGAGATCTAGTTATATGTCTGAGTAGTCCAATATGTCAATATACAGAGAGTTGGCAACATGGCAGGGTAGTTCATCATTTCCATATGCAGAGTTCTAGCTACAAGGCAGATGAATCCATATTGTTTATATAGAGAGCTAGCTACATTGCATGCTAGAGAAACATTTCCTTATACAGATTTCTAGCAAAATGGCAGATGTGTCCAACTTGTCCATATACAGAGATCAAGCTACATGGCAGGGTATTGCAGCATTTTTATATACAGATATCTAGCTACAAGGCAGATGAGTCCAACTTGTCTATATATGCTGTTCGCACTACATGTCAGGGTAGGGCAACATCTCCATGTACAGAGTTCTAGCTACATGACAGATGTCTCCAACGTGTCCATATACTGAGAACTAGCTACATGGCTGAGTACTCCAACATGTCCATTTTCAGGGTACTATATACAGGGCAGATGTGTCCAACTTTTCCGTATACTGAGAGCCATCTACATGACAGACAAGTCCAATATGTTCACAAACAGAGAGCTACCTACTTGGCAGATCATTCCCACATAACCATGCACAGAGAGGTAGCTACATTGCAGATGAATCCAAAATGCAGACATGGCAGGGTAGTACAACATTTCCATATACTGAGTTCTAGCTACACGACAGATGTGTCAAAGTTGTTCATTTACTGAGAGCTACCTACATGCATACAAGTCCCATATATTCATATACAGAAAGCTACATTCTTGTCTGATCAGTCCAACATATCCATGTACAGAGATCTAGTTATATGGCTGAGTAGTCCAATATGTCAATATCCAGAGAGTTGGCCACATGGCAGTGTAGTGCAGCATTTACATATACAGAGTTCTAGCTACAAGACAGATGAATCCAAATGGTCTATATAGAGAGCTAGCTACATTGCAGGGTCGGGCAACATTTCCATATACAGAGTTCTAGCAAAATGGCAGAATTATCCAACGTGTCCATATACTGACAGCTAGCAACATGGCAGAGTAGTCCAACATGTCCATATTCAGGGTCGTAGCTACATTACAGATGTTTCCAATGTGTCCATATACTGAGAGTCACCTACAGGACAGACAAGTCCAATAAGTTCATAAAAAAAAAGCTACCTACTTGGCAGATCAGTCCAACATATCCATGTACAGAGAGCTAGATACAATGTAGACGAGTCCAAAATGTCCATATACAGAGAGCTAGCCACATGGCAGGGTAGTGCAACATTTCCATATACTGAGTTCTACCTACATGGCAGATGTGTCAACGGTGTTCATATACTGAGAGCTACCTACATGGCAGACAAGTCCCATATATTCCTGTACAGATAGCTACATACTTGTCTGATCACTCCAATATATCCATGTACAGAGCTAGCTACATGGCAGACGAGTCCAAAATGTCCACATACAGAGAGTTGGCCACATGGCAGGGTAGTGAAACATTTCCATATACAGAATTGTAGCTATAAGGCAGATGAGTCCAAAATGTCCATATACGGAGAACTGGCCACAGGACAGGGTAGTGCATCATTTCCATATACTGAGTTCTAGCTACATGGCAGATGTGTCCAACGTGTCCATATACTGAGAACTAGCTACATGGCTGAGAAGTCCAACATGTCCATTTTCAGGGTACTATATACAGGGCAGATGTGTCCAACTTTTCCGTATACTGAGAGCCATCTACATGACAGACAAGTCCAATATGTTCACATACAGAGAGCTACCTACTTTGCAGATCAGTCCCACATAACCTTGTACAGAGATCTACCTTCATTGCAGACGAATCCAAAATGCAGACATGGCAGGGCAGTGCAACATTTACATATACTGAGTTTTAGCTACATGCCAGATGTGTCAACGGTGTTCATATGCTGGGAGCTACCTACATGGCAGACAAGTCCCATATAATCATATACAGAGAGCTATATATTTGTCTGATCAGTCTAATATATCCATGAACAGAGAGCTAGCTACATGACATTTGAGTCCAAGATGTCCATATTCAGAGAGTTAGCCACATGGCAGGGTAGTGCAAAATTTCCATATACAGAGTTCTAGCTACAAGGCAGGTGTGTCCAACGTGTCCATATGCTGAGAGGTAGCTACATGGCTGAATAGACCAACATGTCCATATTCAGGGTAGTAGCTACACAGCAGATATGTCCAAAGTGTCCATATACTGAAAGCCACCTACAGGGCAGACAAGTCCAATATGTTCATATAAAGAGAGCTACTTACTTGGCAGATCAGTCCAACATATCCACTTCCAGAGAGCTAGCTACATTGCAAATGATTCCAAAATGCTCATATAGAGAGAGCTAGCTACATGGCAGGGTAGTGCAACATTTCCATATACTGAGTTCTAGCTACATGACAGATGTGTCAAAGGTGTTGTTTACTGAGAGCTACCTACATGCAGACAAGTCCCATATATTCATATACAGAGAACTGCATACTTCTCTCATCAGTCCAACATATCCATGTACAGAGATTTAGTTATATAGCTGAGTAGTACAATATGTCAAATACAGAGAGTTGGCCACATGGCAGGGTAGTGCCACATTTCCATATGCAGAGTTCTAGCTACAAGGCAGATGAATCCAAATTGTCTATATAGAGAGCTAGCTTCATTGCAGGGTAGGGCAACATTTCCATATACAGAGTTCTAGCAAAATGGCAGAATTGTCCAACGTGTCCATATACTGAGAGCTAGCTACATGGCAGAGTAGTCCAACATGTCCATATTCAGGGTAGTAGCTACATGGCAGATGTGTTCAATGTGTCCTTATACTGAGAGCCACCTACAGTGCAGACAAGTCCAATATGTTCATAAACAGAGAGCTACCTACTTGGCACATCAGTCCAACATATCCATGTACAGAGAGCTAGATACAATGCAGATGAGCCCAAAATGTCCATATACAGAGAGCTAGCCATATGGCAGGGTATTGCATCATTTCCATATAATGAGATCTAGCTACATGGCAGATGTGTCAAAGTGTCCATATACTGAGAGCCACCTACATGGCAGACAAGTCCCATATATTCCTATACAGATTGCTACATACTTTTCTGATCACTCCAATATATCCATGTACAGAGCTAGCTACATGGCAAACGAGTCCATGATGTCCACATACACAGAGTTGGCCACATTGCAGGGTAGTGCAATATTTCCATATACAGAGTTCTAGCTACAAGGCAGATTAGTCGAACTTGTCCATATACAGAGAGCAAGCTACATGGCAGGGTAGTGCAAAATTTTCTTGTACTTATTTCTAGCTACAAGGTATATGAGTCCAACTTGTCTATATATATTGTTTGAACTACATGTCAGGGTACTGCACCATCACCATATACAGAGTTCTAGCTACATGGCAGATGTGTCCAATGTGTCCATATGCTGAGAGGTAGCTACATGGCTGAGTAGTCCAACGTGTCCATATTCAGGGTAGTAGCTACATGGCAGATGTGTCCAAATTGTCCATATACTGAAAGCAAGCTACACGGCAGACAAGTCCAATATGTTCATATAAAGAGACCTACTTACTTGGCAGATCAATCCAACATATCCACTTCCAGAGAGCTAGCTAGCTACATTGCAAATGATTCCAAAATGTTCATATACAGAGAGCTAGCTACATGGCAGGGTAGTGCAACATTTCCATATACTGAGTTCTAGCTACATGACAGATGTGTCAATGGTGTTCATATGCTGGGAGCTACCTACATGGCAGACAAGTCCCATATAATCATATACAGAGAGCTACATACTTTTCTGATCAGTCCAACATATCCATGTACAGAGATCTAGTTATATGGCTGAGTAGTCCAATATGTCAATATACAGAGAGTTGGACACATGGCAAGATAGTGCAACATTTCCATATACAGAGTTCTAGCTACAAGGCAGATGAATCCAAATTGTCTATATAGAGAGCTACCTACATTGCAGGGTAGGGCAACATTTTCATATATAGATTTCTCGCTACAAGGCAGATGAGTCCAACTATTCTATATATATTGTTCACACTACATGTCAGGTTAGTGCAACATCACCATATACAGAGGTCTAGCTACATGGCAGATGTGTCCAACGTGTCCATATACTGAGAACAAGCTACATGGCTAGTAGTCCACCATGTCAATTTTCAGGGTACTACATACATGGCAGATGTGTCCAACTTTTCCATATACTAAGAGCCATCTAAATGACAGACAAGTCCAATATGTTCATAAACAGAGAGTTAACTTCTTGGAAGATCAGTGCAACATATCCATGTAAAGAGAGCTAGATACAATGCAGAAGAGTCCAAAATGTCCATATACAGAGAACTAGCCACATGGCAGGGTATTGCAACATTTCCATATACTGAGTTTTAGCTACATGCCAGATGTGTCAATGGTGTTCGTATGCTAGGAGCTACCTACATGGCAGACAAGTCTCATATAATCATATACAGAGAGCTACATACTTGTCTGATCACTCTAACATATACATGAACAGAGAGCTAGCTACATGGCATTTGAGTCCAAGATGTCCATA
>NW_006408951.1:1301426-1312104 GCF_000296735.1 Chrysochloris asiatica
TACATGGATGAAAAGTCCCATATATTCATATACAAAGAGCTACATACTTTTCTGATCAGTCTAACATATCCATGAACAGAGAGCTAGCTACATGGCATTCGAGTCCAAGTTGTCCATATTCAGAGAGTTGGCCACATGGCAGGGTAGTGCAACATTTCCATATACAGAGTTCTAGCTACAAGTCAGATGTGTCCATCTTATCTATATAAAGAGAGCTAGCTACATGGCAGGGTAGTGCAACATTTCCATATCCAAAGTTCTAGCTACAAGCCAGATGAGTCCAACTTGTTTATATACAGAGAGATAGCTACATGCCAGAATACTGCAATATTTCCATATGCACAATTCTAGCTACATGGCACATGTGACAAACATGTCCATATACTGAGAGCCAGCTTCACGGCAGACAAGTCCAACATGTTCACATACAGAATATACAGAGAGCTACCGTTTGGGAGTTCTGTTCACCATATCCATTTACAGAGAGCTAGCTACATGGCAGACGAGTCCAAAATGCCTATATGCACAGAGCTAGATACAAGGCAGAGTAGAAAAATATTTTCATATACAGAGTTGTACCTACAAGGCAGATGAGTCCAACTTGTCATTAAACAGAGAGGTAGCTACATGGCAGTGTAGTGCAACATTTCCATATACAGATTTCTAGCTACAAGGCAGATGAGTCCAACTTGTTTATTACAGAGAGCTAGCTAGATGGCAGTGTAAAGCAGCATGTCCATAAACAGCATTTTAGTTACATGGCAGATGTGTGCAATGTGTCCATATAATGAGAACGACCTACAGGGAAACAAGTCCAATATGTTCATATACAGACAGTGACCTACTTGGCAGATCAGTCCAACATATCCATGTACAGAGAGCTAGCTCTATGGAAGACTAGTCCAAAAGGTCCATATACAGAGAGCTAGCTACATGGCAGGGTAGTGAAACATTTCCATATACAGAGTTCTAGGTACAAGACAGATGAAAGCAACTTTTCCATATACAGAGAGCTAACTACAAGGCAGAGTAGTGCAACATTTTCATATACAGAGTTCTAGATACAAGGCAGATGAGCCCAACTTGTCCATATATTGAGAACAAACTACATGGCAGGGTAGTGCAACATTTCCATATGCAGAATTCTAGCTACAAGGCAGATGAGTCCAACTTGTCTATATATAGAGAACAAACTACATGGTAGGGTAGTGCAAAATTTCCATACACTGAGTTCTATCTACATGGCAGATGTGTCAATGGTGTTCATATGCTGAGAGCTACCTACATGGCAGACAAGTCCCATATATTCAGATACTGAGAGCTACATACTTGTCTGTTCAGTCCAACATATCCATGTACAGAGAGCTAGCTACATGGCATTCGAGTCCAAAATGTCCATATACAGAGACTTGGCCACATGGCAGGGTAGTGCAACATTTCCATCTACAGAGGTCTAGCTACAAGGCAGATGAGTCCAAAATGTCCATATACAGAGAGCTACCTACACGGCAGAGTAGTGCAACATTTCCATTTACAGAGTTCTAGCTACAAGGCAGATGAGTTCAACTTGTCTATACACATTGTTCGAACTACATGTATGGGTAGTGCAACACCACCATATACAGAGTTCTAGCTACATGGCACATGTGTCCAATGTGTCCATATACTGAGAGCTAGCTACATGGCTGAGTAGTCCAACATGTCCATATTCAGGGTAATAGCTACATGGCAGATGTGTCCAAAGTGTCCATATACTGAGAGCAAGCTACAGGGCAGACAAGTCCAATATGTTCATATAAAGAAACCTACTTACTTGGCAGATCAATCCAACATATTCACTTCCAGAGACATAGGTACATTGCAAATGATTCCAAAATGTTCATATGCAGAGAGCTAGCTACATTGCAGGGTAAGACAACATTTCCATATACAGAGTTCTAGCAAAATGGCACTTATGTCAAACGTGTCGATATACTGAGAGCTAGCTACATGGCAGAGTAGTCCATCATGTCCATATTTAGGGTAGTAGCTACATGGCATATGTGTCCAACGTGTCCATATACTGAGAGCCAGCTATATGGCAGACAATTCCAATATGTTCATAAACAGAGAGCTACCTACTTGGCAGATCAGTCCTACATATCCATGTACAGAGAGATAGATACAATGCAGACGAGTCCAAACTGTCCATATACAGAGAGCTAACCACATGGCAGGGTAGTGCATCACTTCCATATACTGAGTTCTAGCTACATGGCAGATGTGTCAATGGTGTTCATATACTTAGAGCTACGTACATGGCAGACAAGTCCCATATATTCCTGTACAGATAGCTTCATACTTGTCTGATCACTCCAATGTATCCATCTACAGAGCTAGCTACATGGCAGACGAGCCCAAAATGTCCACAGAGAGCAAGCTACATGGCAGGATAGTGCAACATTTCCATCCCTAGAGTTCTAACTACAAGGCAGATGAGTCCAAAATGTCCATATACAGAGAGCTACCTACATGGCAGGGTAGTGCAACATTTCCATTTACAGAATTCTAGCAACCTGGCATATGTGTCCAACGTGTCCATATGCTGAGAGGTAGCTACCTGGCAGAGTAGTCCAACATGTCCATATTCAGGGTTGTAGCTACACGGCAGATGTGCCCAAAGTGTCCATATACTGAGAGCAAGCTACAGGGCAGACAAGTCCAATAAGTTCATATAAAGAGAGCTACTTACTTGGCAGAACAATCCAACATATCCACTTCCAGAGAGCTAGCTACATTGCAAATGATTCCAAAATGTTTATATACAGAGAGCAAGCTACATGGCAGGTTAGTGCAACATTTCCATATACTGAGTTCTAGCTAAATAACAGATGTGTAAAAGGTGTTCTTATACTGAGAGCTACCTACATGCAGACAAGTCCCATATATTCATATACAGAGAGCTACATACTTGTCTGATCAGTCCAACATATCCATGTACAGAGATCTAGTTATATGGCTGAGTAGTTCAATATGTCAATATACAGAGAGTTGTCCACATCGCAGGGTAGTGTAACATTTCCATATACAGAGTTCTAGCTACAAGGGAGATGAATCCAAATTGTCTATATAGAGAGCTACCTACATTGCAGGGTAGGGCAACATTTTCATATACAAATTTCTAGTTACAAGGCAGATGATTCCAACTTTTCTATATATATTGTTCGCAATACATGTCAGGGTAGTGCAACATCACCATATACAGAGTTCTAGCTACATGGCAGATGTGTCCAACGTGTCCATATACTGAGAACTAGCTACATGGCTGAGTACTCCACCATGTCCATTTTCAGGGTACTACTTATATGGCAGATGTGTTCAACTTTTCCATATACTGAGAGCCATCTACATGACAGACAAGTCCAATATGTTCACAATCAGAGAGCTACCTACTTGGCAGAAAAGTCCAACATATCCATGTACAGAGAGCTAGATACAATGCAGAAACGTCCAAAATGTCCATATATAGAGAGCTAGCCACATGGCAGGGTATAGCAACATTTCCATATACTGAGTTTTAGCTACATGCTAGATGTGTCAACGGTGTACGTATGCTGGGAGCTAACTACATGGCAGACAAGTCCCATCTAATCATATACAGAGAGCTACATACTTGTCTGATCATTCTAACATATACATGAACAGAGAGCTATCTACATGGCATTCAAGTCCAAGATGTTCATATTCAGAGAGTTAGCTACATGGCAAGGTAGTGCAACACTTCCATATACAAATTTCTAGCTACAAGGCAGATGTGTCCAACGTGTCCATATACTGAGAGCTAGATACATGGCAGAGGCGTCCAACATGTCCATATTCAGGGTAATCCCTACATGTCAGATGTGTCCAACTTCTCCATATACTGAGAGCCACCTACATGGCAGACATGTCAAATATGTTCAGATACAGAGAGCTACCTACTTGGAAGATCAGTGCAACATATCCATGTACAGAGAGCTAGCTACATAGCAGACGATTCCAGACTGTCCATATACAGAAAGCTAGCTACATGGCAGATGTGTCAATGGAATTCCTATACTGAGAGGTACCTACATGGATGAAAAGTCCCAATTATTCATATACAAAGAGCTACATACTTTTTCTGATCAATCTAATATATCCATGAACAGAGAGCTAGCTATATGGCATTCGAGTCCAAGATGTCCATATTCAGAGAGTTAGCCACATGGCAGGGTAGTGCAACATTTCCATATACAGAGTTCTAGCTACAAGGCAGATGTGTCAAACGTGTCCATATACCGAGAGCTAGCTACATGGCAGAGGCGTCCAACATGTCCATATTCAGGGTAATCCCTACATGTCAGATGTGTCCAACTTCTCCATATACTGAGAGCCACTTAAATGGCAGACATGTCAAATATGTTCAGATACAGTGATCTACCTACTTGGCTGATCAGTGCAACATATCCATGTACAGAGAGCTAGCTACATTCCATACGATTCCAAACTGTCCATATACAGAGAGTTAGCTATATGGCAGATGGGTCAACGGTATTCCTATACTGAGAGGTGCCTACATGGATGAAAAGTCCCAATTATTCATATACAAAGAGCTACATACTTTTCTGATCAGTCTAACATATCCATGAACAGAGAGCTCGCTACATGGCATTCGAGTCCAAGATGTCCATATTCAGAGAGTTAGCCACATGGCAGGGTAGTGCAACATTTCCATATACAGAGTTCTAGCTACAAGGCAGATGCGTCCATCTTGTCTATATAAAGAGAGCTAGCTACATGGCAGGGTAGAGCAACATTTCCATATCCAAAGTTCTAGCTACAAGCCAGATGAGTCCAACTTGTTTATATACAGAGAGATAGCTACATGCCAGAATCCTGCAATATTTCCATATGCACAGTTCTAGCTACATGACACAGGTGACAAACATGTCCATATACTGAGAGCCAGCTTCACGGCAGACAAGTCCAACATGTTCATATTCAGAATATACAGAGAGCAACCATTTGGGAGTTCTGTCCACCATATCCAGAGAGCTAGCTACATGGCAGACAAGTCCAAAATGCCTATATACACAGAGCTAGGTTCAAGGCAGGGTAGTGAAACATTTCCATATACAGAGATGTACCTACAAGGCAGAAGAGTCCAACTTGTCATTAAACAGAGAGCTAGCTAAATGGCAGAGTAGTGCAACATTTCCATATACAGAGTTCTAGCTACAAGGCAGATGAGTCCAACTTGTCTATAACAGAGAGCTAGCTAGATGGCAGTGTAAAGCAACATGTCCATAAACAGCGTTTTAGTTACATGGCAGATGTGTCCAATGTGTCCATATACTGAGAGCTAGCAACAGGGAAACAAGTCCAATATGTTCATATACAGACAGTTACCTACTTGGCAGATCAGTCCAACATATCCATGTACAGAGAGCTAGCTATATGGCAGATGAGTCCAAAAGGTCCATATACAGAGAGCTAGCTACATGGCAGGGTAGTGAAACATTTCCATATACAGAGTTCTAGGTACAAGGCAGATGAAAGCAACTTTTCCTTATATAGAGACCTAACTACAAGGCAGAGTAGTGCAACTTTTCCCTATATAGAGTTCTAGATACAAGGCAGATGCGTCCAACTTGTCCATATATTGAGAACAAACTACATGGCAGGGTAGTGCAACATTTCCATATACAGAGTTTGAGCTACAGGACAGATGTGTCTAATGTGTCCATATACTGAGAGCTAGTTCCATGGCTGAGTTGTCCAACATGACCATATTCAGGGTACTATCTACATGGCAGATGTGTCTAACTTGTCCATATACTGAGAGTCACCTACATGGCAGACAAGTCCAAGATGTTCACATACAGAGAGCAACTACTTCGCAGATCAGTCAAACATGTCAATGTACAGAGAGCTAGCTTCATTGCAAACGAGTCCAAAATGTCCATATTCAGAGAGTTGGCAACATGGCAGGGTAGTGCATCATTTCTATATACAAAGTTTTGGCTACAAAGCAGAGAAGTCCAACTTGTCCTTATACAGAAAGCTAGCTACATGGCTAGGTAGTGCAACATTTCCATATACAGATTTCTAGCTAAAGCCAGATGAGTCCAACTTGTCTTTATATAGAGATCGAACTACATGACAGGGTAGTGCAACATTTCCATATGCAGAATTCTAGCTACAAGGCAGATGAGTCCAAATTGTCTATATAGAGAACAAACTACATGGCAGGGTAGTGCAACATTTCCATATACAGAGTTCTAGCTACATGGCAGATGTGTCCAACGTGTCCATATACTGGGAGCTAGCTACATGGCTGAGTCGTCCAACATGTCCATATTCAGGGTACTACCTACATGGCAGATGTGTCTAACTTGTCCATAAACTGAGAGTCACTTACATGGCAGACAAGTCCAAGATGTACACATACAGAGAGCTACCTACTTGGCAGATCAGTACAAGTACATATACTTGTACAGAGAGCTAGCTACATAGCAGACAAGTCCAAAATGTCCATATACAGAGAGTTGGCCACATGGCAGGGTAGTGCATCATTTCTATATACAGAGTTCTGGCTACAAGGCAGATGAGTCCAAATTGTCCATATACAGAGAGCTAGCCACATGGCAGGGTAGTGCAACATTTCCATATACTGAGTTCTAGCTACATGGCAGATGTGTCAACGGTGTTCATATACTGAGAGCTACCTACATGGCAGACAAGTCCCATATATTCCTGTACAGATAGCTACATACTTGTCTGATCACTCCAATATATCCATGTACAGAGATAGCTACATGGCAGACGAGTCCAAAATGTCCACATACAGAGAGTTGGCCACATCGCAGGGAAGTGCAACATTTCCATATACAGAGTTGTAGCTACAAGGCAGTTGAGTCCAAAATGTCCATATACAGAGAGCTGGCCACAGGACAGGTTAGTGCATCATTTCCATATACTGAGTTCTAGCTACATGGCAGATGTGTCCAACGTGTCCATATACTGAAATTAGCTACATGGCTGAGAAGTCCAACATGTCCATTTTCAGGGTACTATATACAGGGAAGATGTGTCCAACTTTTCAGTATACTGAGAGCCATCTACATGATAGACAAGTCCAATATGTTCACATACAGAGAGCTACCTCTTGGCAGATCAGTCCCAAATAACCATGTAAAGAGATTTAGCTTCATTGCAGACGAATCCAAAATGCAGACATGGCAGGGCTGTGCAACATTTACATATATTGAGTTCTAGCTACATGCCAGATGTGTCAACGGTGTTCATATGCTGGGAGCTACCTACATGGCAGACAAGTTCCATATATTCATATACAGAGAGCTTCATACTTGTCTGATCAGTCTAATATATCCATGAACAGAGAGCTAGCTTCATGGCATTCGAGTCCAAGATGTCCATATTCAGAGAGTTAGCCACATGGCAGGGTAGTGCAACATTTCCATATACAGAATTTAAGCTACAAGGCAGATGTGTCAAACGTGTCCATATACCGAGAGCTAGCTACATGGCAGAGGCGTCCAACATGTCCATATTCAGGGTAATCCCTACATGTCAGATGTGTCCAACTTCTCCATTTACTGAGAGCCACTTAAATGGCAGACATGTCAAATATGTTCAGATACAGAGATCTACCTACTTGGCTGATCAGTGCAACATATCCATGTACAGAGAGCTAGCTTCATGGCATTCGAGTCCAAGATGTCCATATTCAGAGAGTTAGCCACATGGCAGGGTAATGCAACAATTCCATATACAGAGTTATAGCTACAAGGCAGATGCATCCATCTTGTCTATATAAAGAGAGCTAGCTACATGTCAGGGTAGAGCAACATTTCCATATCCAAAGCTCTAGCTACAAGCCAGCTGAATCCAACTTGTCCATATACAGAGCGATAGCTACATACCAGAGTACTGCAATATTTCCATATGCACAGTTCTAGCTACATGGCACATGTGACAAACATATCCATATACTGAGAGCCAGCTTCATGGCAGACAAGTCCAATATGTTCATATAGAGAATATACAGAGAGCTACCATCTTGGAGTTCTGTCCATCATATCCACGTACAGAGAGCTAGCTACATGGCAGACGAGTCCAAAATGCCTATATACACAGAACTAGGTACAATGCAGAGTAATGAAACATTTCCATATACAGAGTCGCACCTACAAGGCAGATGAATCCAACTTGTCATTAAACAGAGAGCGAGCTACATGGCAGAGTAGTGCAACATTTCCATATGCAGAGTCGTGCATACAAGGCAGATGAGTCCCACTTGTCTATAACAGAGAGCTAGCTAGATGGCAGTGTAAAGAACATGTCCATAAACAGTGTTTTAGTTACATTGCAGATGTGTCCATATACTCAGCGCTACCTACAGGGAAACAAGTCCAATGTGTTCATATTCAGACAGTTACCTACTTGGAAGATCAGTCCAACATATCCATGTACAGAGAGCTAGCTATATGGCAGACAAGTCCAAAAGGTCCATATACAGAGAGCTAGCTACAGGACAGGGTAGTGAAACATTTCCATATACAGAGTTCTAGGTACAAGGCAGATGAAAGCAACTTTTCCATATACAGAGAGCTAACTACAAGGCAGAGTAGTGCAACATTTCCATATACAGAATTCTAGCTACAATGCAGATGAGTCCAACTTGTCCATATATTGAGAACATACTACATGGCAGGGTAGTGCAACATTTCCATATACAGAATTCGAGCTACATGGCAGATGTGCCCAACGTGTCCATATACTGAGAGCTAGCTACATGGCCGAGTTGTCAAACATGTCCAAATTTAGGGCACTACCTACATGGCAGATATGTCTAACTTGTCCATATACTGAGAGTCACCTACATGTCAGACAAGTCCAAGATGGTCAAATACAGAGAGCTACCTACTTGGCAGATCAGTCCAACATATCCATTTACAGAGAGCTAGCTACATGACAGACAAGACCAAAATGTCCACATACAGAGTGTTGGCCCCATGGCAGAGTAGTGCATCATTTCTATATACAGAGTTTGGGCTACAAGGCAGATGAGTCCAAATTTTCCATATACAGAGAGCTAGCTACATGGAAGTGTAGTACAACATTTCCATATACAGATTTCTAGTTAAAGCCAGATGAGTCCAATTTGTCTATATATAAAACTCGAAATACATGACAGCGTAGTGCAGCATGACAATATACAAAGTTCTAGCTACATGGCAGATGTGTCCAACTTGTCCATATAGTGAGAGCCACCTACATGACAGACAAGTCCAGTATGTTCACCTACTGAGATCTAGCTACTTGGCAGATCAGTTCCACATATCCATGTACAGAGAGCTACCTACATGACACACGAGTTCAAAATATCAATATATAGAGAGTTGTCCACATGGCAGGGTAGTGCAACATTTCCATATACAGAGTTCTAGCTACAAGGCAGTGAGCTATATACAGTGTCTATAAACAGTGAGCTAGCTACATTGCAGAGTAATGCATATTTCCATATACCGAGTTCTATCTACATGGCAGATGTGTCAACCGTGTTCCTATACTGAGAGCTGCCTACATGGCAGTCGAGTCCAAAATGCCCATATACAGAGACTTGGCCACATGGCATGGTAGTGCAACATTTCCATCTACAGAGTTCTAGCTACAAGACAGATGAGTCCAAAATGTCCAAATACAGAGAGCTATCTACATGGCACAGTAGTGCAATATTTCCATTTACAGAGTTCTAGAAACCTGACAGATGTGTCCAACGTAACCATATGCTGAGAGGTAGCTACATGGCTGAGTAGTCCAACATGTCCATGTTCAGAGCAGTAGCTACACGGCAGATGTGACCAAAGTGTCCATATACTGAGAGCCACCTACAGGGCAGACAAGTCCAATATGTTCATCTAAAGAGACCTACTTACTTGGCAGATCAATCCAACATATCCACATCCAGAGAGCTAGCTATATTGCAAATAATTCCAAAATGTTCATATACAGAGAACTATCTCCATGGAATGGTAGTGCAACATTACCATATACTGAGTTCTAGCTACATGACAGATGTGTCAAAGGTGTTCCTATAGTGAGAGCTACCTACATGCAGACAAGTCCCATACATTCATATACAGAGAGCTACATACTTGTCTGATCAGTCCAACATATCCATGTACAGAGATCTAGTTATATGACTGAGTAGTCCAATATGTCAATATAAAGAGAGTTGGACACTTGGCAGGGTAGTTCAACATTTCCATATACAGAGTTCTAGCTACAAGGCAGATGAATCCAAATTGCTATATAGAGAGCTAGCTACATTGCAGGGTAGGGCAACATTTCCATATACAGATTTCTAGCAAAATGGCATATGTGTCCAACATGCCCATATACTGAGAGCTAGCCAAATGGCATAGTAGTCCAACATGTCCATATTCAGTGTAGCAGCTACATGGCAGATGTGTCCAACGTGTCCATATACTGAGAGCCACCTACAGGGCAGACAAGTCCAATATGTTCATAAACAGAGAGCTACAAGAGCTGAACAGGAAATTTCAAAGATCAGCTCTAGAAGATAAAGCCAAATACTATAATAAAATATGCAAAGATTTAGAGTTAGAAAACCAAAAGGGAAGAACACGGT
>NW_006408951.1:1314443-1315914 GCF_000296735.1 Chrysochloris asiatica
ATATACATGTACAGAGAGCTAGCTACATGGCAGACAAGTCCAAAATGTCCATATACAGAGAGTTGGCCACATGGAATGGTAGTGCATCATTTCTATATACAGAGTTCTGGCTACAAGGAAGAGGAGTCCAACTTGTCCATATACAGAGAGCTAGCTACATGGCTGGGTAGTGCAACATTTCCATATGCAGATTTCTACCTAAAGCCAGATGAGTCCAATTTGTCTATATATAGAATTCGAACTGCATGACAGGGTAGTGCAACATGACAATATACAGAGTTCTAGCTACATGGCAGATGTGTCCAACTTGTCCATATAGTGAGAGCCACCTACATGACAGAGAAGTCCAATATGTTCACCTACTGAGAGCTACCCACTTGGCAGATCAGTCCCACATATCCATGTACAGAGAGCTAGCTAAATGACAGACGAGTTCAAAATATCAATATACAGAGAGTTGTCCACATAGGAGGGTAGTGCAACATTTCCATATACAGAGTTGTAGCTACAAGACAGATGAGTCCAGTTTGTCTATATACAGTCAGCTAGCTACATTGCAGAGTAATGCACATTTCCATATACTGAGTTCTATCTACATAGCAGATGTGTCAAAGGTGTTCATATACTGAGAGCTAACTACATGGCAGACAATTCCCATATATTCAGATACTGAGAGCTACATACTTTTCTGATCAGTCCAACATATCCATGTACATGGCAGACAATTTCAAAATGTCCATATACAGAGAGTTGGCAACAAGGCAGGGTAGTGCATCATTTCTATATACAGAGTTCTGGCTACAAGGCAGATGAGTCCAATTTGTCCATATATTGAGAGCTAGCTACATGGTGGAGTAGTCCAATATGTTCATATAAAGAGTACTAGCGACCTGACTAATGAGTCCAACATGTCATTATATTGAGAGCTAGCAACATGACAGAGTAGTCCAACATGTTCATATACAGAGAGCTACCTACTTGGCAGATCAGTCCAACATATCAACGTACAGAGCGCTAGCTACATGGTAGACGAGTCCAAGTGTTCATATCCAGAGAGCTACCTAAATGGCAGAGTAGTTCAATGTGTCCATATACAGCGTATTAGCTACATGTCAGATAAGTTCAGCATGACCATATACTGAGAGCTAGCTACATGGTAGAGAAGTTCAACATGGCATAGAAGTGCAACATTTCCATATACAGAGTTCAAGCTACATGGCAGATGAGTCCAAGGTGTTCATATATTGAGAGCTAGCTATAAGGCAGAGTAGTGCAACATGTCCATATACAGGGTACTAGCTACATGGCAGATGAATCCTACATTACCTTATACTGAGTGCTAGCTACAAGGTAGACAAATCCCATTTGTTCATATACAGAGAGCTAGCTACATGTCAGATCAGTCCAAAATATCCATTCACATAGAGCTAGTGATATGTCAGAAGAGTCCAAAGTGTCCATATACAGAGAG
>NW_006408951.1:1316014-1333389 GCF_000296735.1 Chrysochloris asiatica
GGCAGCGGTAGTGAGGTTGGCCCAGGATCGGACATTGTTTCATTCTGCTGTGCATGGGGTCGCTATGAGTCGGTTCCGACTAGATGGCACCTGACAACAACAACAACAACAACAACAACCTACTTGGCAGATCAGTGCAACATATCCATGTACAGAGAGCTAGTTAAAATGCAGACGAGTCCAAAATACCTATATACACAGAACTAGATACAAGGCAGAGTAGTGAAACATTTCCATATACAGAGTCGTACCTACAAGGCAGATGAGTCCAACTTGTCATTAAACAGAGAGCTAGCTACATGGCAGTGTAAAGCAACATGTCCATAAACAGCATTTTAGTTACATGGCAGATGTGTCCAATGTGTCCATATACTGAGAGCTAGCTACAGGTAAACAAGTCCAATATGGTCATATACAGACAGTTACCTACTTGGCAGATCAGTCCAACATATCCATGTATAGAGAGCTAGCTATATGGCAGACGAGTACAAAAGGTCCATATACAGAGAGCTAGCTACATGGCAGGGTAGTGAAACATTTCCATATACAGAGTTCTAGGTACAAAGCAGATGAAAGCAACTTTTTCCATATACAGAGCTAACTACAAGGCAGAGTAGTGCAACATTTCCATATACAGAGTTCTAGCTACAAGGCGGATGAGTCCAACTTGTCCATATATTGAGAACAAACTACATGGCAGAGTAGTGCAACATTTCCTTATACAGAATTTGTGCTACATGGCAGATGTGTCCAACGTGTCCATATATTTAGAGCTAGCTACATGGCTGAGTTGTCCAACATGTCCATATTCAGGGTACTACCTACATGGCAGATGTGTCTAACTTGTCCATATACTGAGAGTCACCTACATGTCAGACAAGTCCAAGATGTTCACATACAGAGAGCTACCTATTTGGCAGATCAGTCCAACATATCAATGTACAGAGAGCTAGCTACATGGCAGACAAGTCCAAAATGTCCATATACAGAGAGTTGGCCACATGGCATGGTAGTGCATCATTTCTATATACAGAGTTCTGGCTACAAGGCAGAGGAGTCCAACTTGTCCATATACAGAGAGCTAGCTACATGGCTGGGTAGTGCAACATTTCCATATACAGATTTCTAGCTAAAGCCAAATGAGTACAACTTTTCTATATATCGAAATCAAACTATATGCCAGGGTAATGCAATATTTCCATATGCAGAATTCTAGCTACAAGGCAGATGAGTCCAACTTGTCTATATATAGAGAACAAACTACATGGCAGGTTAGTGCAACATTTCCATATACAGAGTTCTAGCTACTTGGCAGATGTGTCCAACGTGTCCATATACTGGGAGCTAACTACATGGCTGAGTCGTACAACATGTCCATATTCAGGGTGCTACCTACATGGCAGATGTGTCTAACTTGTCCATAAACTGAGAGTAACCTACATGGCAGACAAGTCCAAGATGTACATATATAGAGAGCTACCTACTTGGCAGATCAGTCCCACATATACATGTACAGAGAGCTAGCTACATGGCAGACAAGTCCAAAATGTCCATATACAGAGAGTTGGCCACATGGAATGGTAGTGCATCATTTCTATATACAGAGTTCTGGCTACAAGGAAGAGGAGTCCAACTTGTCCATATACAGAGAGCTAGCTACATGGCTGGGTAGTGCAACATTTCCATATGCAGATTTCTACCTAAAGCCAGATGAGTCCAATTTGTCTATATATAGAATTCGAACTGCATGACAGGGTAGTGCAACATGACAATATACAGAGTTCTAGCTACATGGCAGATGTGTCCAACTTGTCCATATAGTGAGAGCCACCTACATGACAGAGAAGTCCAATATGTTCACCTACTGAGAGCTACCCACTTGGCAGATCAGTCCCACATATCCATGTACAGAGAGCTAGCTAAATGACAGACGAGTTCAAAATATCAATATACAGAGAGTTGTCCACATAGGAGGGTAGTGCAACATTTCCATATACAGAGTTGTAGCTACAAGACAGATGAGTCCAGTTTGTCTATATACAGTCAGCTAGCTACATTGCAGAGTAATGCACATTTCCATATACTGAGTTCTATCTACATAGCAGATGTGTCAAAGGTGTTCATATACTGAGAGCTAACTACATGGCAGACAATTCCCATATATTCAGATACTGAGAGCTACATACTTTTCTGATCAGTCCAACATATCCATGTACATGGCAGACAATTTCAAAATGTCCATATACAGAGAGTTGGCAACAAGGCAGGGTAGTGCATCATTTCTATATACAGAGTTCTGGCTACAAGGCAGATGAGTCCAATTTGTCCATATATTGAGAGCTAGCTACATGGTGGAGTAGTCCAATATGTTCATATAAAGAGTACTAGCGACCTGACTAATGAGTCCAACATGTCATTATATTGAGAGCTAGCAACATGACAGAGTAGTCCAACATGTTCATATACAGAGAGCTACCTACTTGGCAGATCAGTCCAACATATCAACGTACAGAGCGCTAGCTACATGGTAGACGAGTCCAAGTGTTCATATCCAGAGAGCTACCTAAATGGCAGAGTAGTTCAATGTGTCCATATACAGCGTATTAGCTACATGTCAGATAAGTTCAGCATGACCATATACTGAGAGCTAGCTACATGGTAGAGAAGTTCAACATGGCATAGAAGTGCAACATTTCCATATACAGAGTTCAAGCTACATGGCAGATGAGTCCAAGGTGTTCATATATTGAGAGCTAGCTATAAGGCAGAGTAGTGCAACATGTCCATATACAGGGTACTAGCTACATGGCAGATGAATCCTACATTACCTTATACTGAGTGCTAGCTACAAGGTAGACAAATCCCATTTGTTCATATACAGAGAGCTAGCTACATGTCAGATCAGTCCAAAATATCCATTCACATAGAGCTAGTGATATGTCAGAAGAGTCCAAAGTGTCCATATACAGAGAGTTAGCTACATGGCAGAGTAGTGCATCATTTCAACATACAGAGTTCAAGCTACATGGCAGATGAGTCCAAATTGTTCATATACTGAGAACTAGCTACATGGCTGAGTAGTCCATCTTGTCCATAAAAACAGTACTAGCTATATTGCAGATGTGTCCATCGTGTCCATATACTGAGAGCTACCTACATGGCAGATCTGTCCAAAATATCCATGCCCAGAGAGCTAGCTACACTGCAGACATGTCCAAAATGTCTGTATACAGAGAGCTAGCTGTATGCAACATTTCCATATAGAGTTCCAACTATAAGGCAGATGAATCCAACTTGTCTATATACAGAGAACTAGCTACATGGCAGAGTAATGCAACATTTCCATATACAGAGTTCTAGCTACATGGCAGATGTGTCCAACGTGTCTATATCCTGAGAGCTAGCTACATGGCAGATACAGTCCAAAATATCCATATACAAAGAGCAATCTACATGGCAGAGCAGTGCATCATTTCCATATACAGAGTTCAACATACATGTCAGATGAGTCCATGTCAGATGAGACCTAGCTACATGGCAGAGTAGTCCAACATGTCCTTATAAAGAGTACTAGTGACCTGGGTAAAGAGTCCAACATGTCCATATATTGAGAGCTAGCTATATGCAGGGTAGTGCACCATTTACATGTACAGAGTTCTAGCTACAAGGCAGATGAGTCCAACTTGTCTATATATAGAGAGCTAGCTACATGGCAGAGTAATCCAACATTTCCATATACAGAGTTCTAGCTACATGGTAGAGTAGTCCAACATGTCCATATAAAGAGTACTAGAAACCTGTCTAATGAGTCCAAAATGTCCATATATTGAAAGCCAGCTACAAGGCAGACAAGTTCAAAATACCCAAATACAGAGAGCTACTTACTTGACAAATCTGTCCATCATATCCATGTACAGAGAGTTAGCTACATGGCAGACTAGTCCAAAATGTCCATATACAGAGAGCTAGATAAATGACAGGGTAGTGTAATATTTCCATATTCAGAGTTCTATCTACAAGACAGATGAGTTCAACTTGTCTCTATACAGAGAGCTAGATATGTGGCAAGGTAGTGCAACATTTCGATATACAGAGTACTAGCTACATGGCAGATGTGACCAACATGACCATATATTGAGAAATACCTACATGGCAGATCAGTCCAAAATATCCATTCATAGAGAGCTAGCTACATGTCAGATGTTTCCAAAATGTCCATATGCAGAGAGCTAACTATATGCAGGGTAATGCAACATTTCCATATATAGAGTTCGTGATAAATGTCGTATGAGTCCAACATGTCCATATACTGAGAGCTAGCTACATGGCGTATGAGTCCAACATGTCCATATACTGAGAGCTAGCTACATGGCAGACAAGTCCAATATGTTCATATACAGAGAGCTACCTACTTGGCAGATCACAGCAACATATCCATGTACAGAGAGATAGTTACATGGCAGACAAATCCAAAATTTGCATATACAGAGAGCTAACTATATTGCAGGGTAGTGCAACATTTCCATACACAGTGTTCTAGCTACAAGGCAGATGAGTCCATCTTGTCTATATAAAGAGAGCTAGCTACATGGCAGAGTAGTGCAACATATACATATACAGAGATCTAGATACATGGTAGACTAGTCCACTATGTTCCTATATGGAGAGCTACCTACTTGACAGAAAAGTGCAACATATCCATGTACAGAGAGCTGCCTAAATGGCAGATGAGCCCAAAACGTCCATATACAGAGAGCTAGCTACATGGCAGAGTAATCCAACATGTCCATATACAGAGTACTAGCTACATGGCAGATTAGTCCAACATGTCCATATACTGAGAACTAACTACATGGCAGACAAGTTCAATATGTTCATATACAGAGAGCTACCTATTTAGCAGATCAGTCCAACACATCCATGTACAGAGAGTTAGCTACATGGCAGGTGAGTCCAAGATGTCCATATACAGAAAGATAGCTACAAGGCAGTGTATTGCCACTTTTCCATAAACAGGGTACTAGCTACATGGCAGATGTGTCTAACATGTCCATATACTGAGAGATATTTACATGGCAGAATAGTGCAACATTTCCATATACTGAGATTAGCTACATGGCAGATGTGTGAAACGTGTTAATTTAGTGAGAGCCAGCTACATGGCAAACAAGTCCAATATGTTCATATACAGAGAGCTACCTAATTGGCTGATCAGTCCAACATATCCATGGTCAAAGAGCTAGTTACATTGCAGCTGAGTCCAAAATGTCCATATATAGAGAGTTAGCTGCACGGCAGGTAGTGCAACAATTCCATATACAGAGTTCTAGCTACATGGCAGATATGTCCATCATGTCCATTTATTGAAAGCTAGCTACATGGCCGAGTAGTCCAACATGTCCATGTTCATGCTACTAGCTACATGGCAGATGTATCCAACATGTCCATATACTGAGAGCTAGCTACATGGCAGAGTAGTGCAACATTTCCAGATACAGAGTTCTAGCTACATGGCAGATGTGTCCATCGTTCCCATTTACTGAGAGCTAGCTACAGGGAACAGTAGTCTAACATTTCCATATTCAGGCTGCTAGATACATTGCAGATGTGTCCAATGTGTCCATATACTGAGATCCACCTACATGGCAGACAAGTCCAATATGTTCATATATAGATAGTTACCTACGTGGCAGATCAGTCCAACGTATCCATGTACAGAGAGCAAGCTTCATGGCAGACGAGTGCAAAATGTCCACATGCAGAGAGCTAACTACATGGCAGGGTAGTGAAACATTTCCCTATACATAGTTCTTGCTACAAGGCAGAGGAGTCCAACTTGTCAATATACAGATAGCTACCTACAGGGCAAAGGAGCTCTGGTAGCGTAGTGGTTACGAATCGGGCTGCGAACCTTAAGGTCAGCGGTTCGAAACTACCAGCCGCTCCGCGGGAGAAAGATGAGGCTTTCTACTCCCGTAAAGATTTACACCCTCGGAAACCCTGTACAGGGTCGCTATGGGTCGCTATGGGTCGGACCCGACTCGATGGCACTTAACAACAACAACAACCTACAGGGCAGAGTACTCCAACATGTCCATATTGAGAGATCTAGGTACATGGCAGATGTGTCCAACGTGTCCATATACTGACAGCTATCTACAGGGCAGAGTAGTTCAACATGTCCATATAGAGGGAATGAGCTACATGTAAGATGATTCCAACATATCCATATACAGAGATGTAGTTACAAGACAGAAAAGTCCAGTATGTTCATAAACAGATAGCTACCTACTTGGCAGATCAGTCCAAGATATCCATATACAGAGAGCTGCCTACATGTCAGAGGAGTCCAAAATATCCATATACAGAGAGCTAGCTACATTGCAGGGTACTGCAACATTTCCATATACAGAGTTCTACCTACAAGGCAGATGAGTCCAATTTGTCTATATACAGAGAGCTAGGTACATGGCTGAGTACTCCAACATATCCATATTCAGTGTTCTAGCTACATGGCAGATATGTACAACATTTCCGTATATTGAGAGCTAGCTACATGGCACACAAGTCCAATATGTTCATATACAGAGAGCAAGTTATTTGGCAGATCAGTCCAACATATCCATATACAGAGAGGTAGCTACATGACAGGGTAGTGCAACATTTCCATATACAGAGTTCAAGCTACATGGCAGATGAGTCCAAAGTGTTCACATATTTAGAGCTAGTTCCATGTCAGAGTAGTCCAACATGTCCATATACTGAGTTCTCATTACATATCAGATGTGTCCAATGTGTCCATATACAAAGAGCTAGCTACATGTCAGATAAGTCCAATATGCTCATATTCAGAGAGCTACTTACCTGGCAGATCAATCCAACATATCCATGTACAGAGAGCTAGCTACATGGCAGATGAGTCAAAATGTCCATCTACAGAGAGCTAATTAGATGGCAGGCTAGTGAAACATTTCCATATACAGAGTACTAGCAACATGGCAGATGAGTCCAACTTCCCATATACTGCGAGTTAGCTACATGGCAGATGAGTCCAGCATGTGAATATTTAGAGAGCAAAATACAAGGTAGATGAGTCCAACTTGTCTATATACAGAGAGCTAGCTACATGGCAGGGTATTGCAACATTTCCATATACAGAGTTCTAGGTACAAGGAAGATGAGTCCAACTTGTCTATATAGAGAGATCTAACTATATGGCACAGTACTCCAACATGTCCATATTCAGAGTTCTAGCTACAAGGCAGATTTGTCCAACATGTCCATATACTGAGAGCTGGCTCCATGGCAGACAAGTCCAATATGTTCATATATATAGAGTGACCTACTTGATAGATCAGTCCAACATATCCATGTACAGACAGCTAGCGTAATGGCAGACAAGTCCAAAATGTCCATATACAGAGCACTAGCTATATGGCAGAGTAGTCCAACATTTCCATATACAGAGTTCTAGCTACAAGGCAGATGATTCCAACTTGTCTATATAGAGAGAGCAAGCTACATGGAAGAGTAGTGCAACATATCCATATACAGAGTTCTAGCTACATGACAGATGTGTCCTATGTGTCTGATACTGAGAGCTAGCTATATGGCAGAGAAGTCCAATATGTTCATATAAAGAGAACAACCTAACTTGGCAGATCAGTCTAACATATCCATGCATAGATAGCTAGATACATTGTAGACGAGTCCAAAATGTCCATATACAGACAGCTAGCTACATGGCAGCGTAGTGCCACATTAACATATACAGTGTTCTAGGTACATGGCGGATGTGTCTCCATGTACTGAGAGCTAGCTTCATGGCTGAGCATTCCAATGTGTCTATATACAGGGTACTAGCTACATGGCATATGAGTCCAACATGTCCACATACTGAGAGCTAGCTTCATTGCAGACAAGTAAAATATGTTCATACACAGAGAGCTACCTACATGTCAGACAAGTCCAAAATGTTCATATAAATAGAGCTAGCTACATGACAGCGTAGTGCAACATTTCCATATACAGAGTTCTACGTACAAGGCAGATGAGTCCAATTTGTCTAAATACAGAGACCAACTACATGATAGAGTAGTGCAACATTTCCATATATAGAGTTCTAGGTACATGTCAGATGTGTCCAACATGTCCATACATTTAGTGCTAGCTACATAGCAGAGCAGTCCAACAAGTCCATATTTAGGGTACTGACTACATGGCAGATGTGTCCAACATGTCCATACATTTAGTGCTAGCTACATAGCAGAGCAGTCCAACAAGTCCATATTTAGGGTACTGACTACATGGCAGATGTGTCCAAAGTGTCCATACACTGAGAGCCACCTACACTGCAGACAAGTACAATATGTTCATATAGAGAGAGCTACCTACTTGGCAGATCAGTCCAACATCTCCATGTACAGAGAGCTAGCTCCATGGAAGACGAGTCCAAACTGTACACATACAGAGAGAAACCTACATGGCAGGGTAGTGCAACATTTCCTTATACTGATTTCTACCTACAAGGCAGATGAAACATCCTGTCTATATAGAGAGAACAAACTGCATGGCAGGGTAGTGCAACATTTCCTTGTATAGAGTTCTAATTACATGGCAGATGTGTACAATGTGTCCATATACTGAGAGCTAGCTACATGGCAGAGTAGTACAACATGTACATATTCAAGGTACTAGCTACATGGCAGATGTGTCCAATGTGTCCATATACTGAGAGCCACCTACAGGGCAGACAAGTACAATATGTTCATTTAAAGAGATCAACCTACTAGGAAGATCAGTCCAACATATCCATGAACAGAAAGCTAGCTACATGGCAGACGAGTCCAAAATGTCCATATAGAGACATTTATACATGGACGAGTAGTGCTACATTTCCATATACTGAGTTCTAGTTACATGGCAGATGAGTCCAACTTGTCTATGTACAGAGAGCTAGCTATATGACAGAGTAGAGCAACATTTCCATATACAGAGTTCTAGGTACATGGCAGATGTGTCCAAAGTGTTCATACACTGAGAGCTAGCTACCTGGCAGAGCAGTCCGACTTGTCCATATACAGGGTATTAGCTACGTGGCAGATGAGTCCAACATGTCCATATACTGAGAGCTAGCTACATCGAAGACAATTCCAATATGTTCATATCCAGAGAGCTAGTTATTTCGCAGATCAGTGTAACATATCCATCTACAAAGAGCTAGCTACGTGGAAGACGAGTCCAAATGTCCATATACAGAGAGCTAGCTACATGTCAGAGTAGTCCAACATGTCCATATTCAGGGTAGTAGTTACGTGGCAGATGTGTCCAACGTGTCCATATACTTAGAGCCACCAACAAGGCTGACAAGTATTTTATGTTCATATACAGAGTGCTACGTACTTGGCAGATCAGTCCAACATATCCATGTACAGACAGCTAGCTACATGGCAGGCGAGTCCAAATGTCCATATACAGAGAGTTACCTACATGGCAGGATAGTGCAACATTTCCATATACTGAGTTCTAAGTATATGGCAGATGTGTCCAACGTGTCCATATATGGAGAGTTAGCTTCATGGCAGATGAGTCCAGTATGTGTATATTGAGAGGGCTAGCTACAAGGAGGATGAGTCCAACATGTCTATGTACAGAAAGCTAGGTACATGGCAGGGTAGTGCAACATTTCCCTATACAGAGTTCTAGCCTCAAGGCAGATGAGTCCAGCTTGTCTATATACAGAGGGCAAGGAACATGGCAAGGTAGTGCAACATTTCCATATACAGAGTTCTAGCTACATAGCAGATGTGTCAAACGTGTCCATTTATTGAGAGCTAGCTACATGTCAGCGTAGTCCAACATGTCCATATTCAGGGTTGTAGTTACATAGCAGATATGTCCAACCTGTCTATATACTGAGAGCCAACTACATGGCAGACTAGTCCAATGTGTTCATATACAGAAAGCTACCTACTTGTCAGATCATTTCAACATATCCATATATAGAGAGCTAGTTACATGCAAGATGATTCTAAAATGTCCATATACAGAGTGTTAGCTACCTGGCAGGGTAGTGCAACATTTCCATATACTGAGTTCTAGCTACATGGCAGATGTGTCCAACGTGTCCATATACTGAGAGCCACCTACATGGCATACAAGTCCTATATGTTCATATACAGAGACCTACCTACTTGGCAGATCAGTCTAAAGTGTCCATATTCAGAGAGCTAAGTACATGGCAGGCTAGTGAAACATTTCCATATACAGAGTTCTAGGTATATGGCAGATGTGTCCAACATGTTCATATATTGAGAGTTAGCTACATGTCAGATGATTCCAGCATGTGTATATTTAGAGGGCTAGCTACATGGAAGATGAGTCCAGCTTGTCCATAAACAGAGAGCTACATGGCAGGGTAGTGCAACATTTCCATATAGATAGTTCTAGCTAGATGGCAGATATATCCCATGTGTGTATATACTGAGAGCTAGCTACATGGCAGAAAAGTCCAATATGTTCATATATAGAGAGCTACCGATTTGTAAGATCAGTCTAACATATCCATGTACAGAGAGCTAGCGTCATGGAAGACGAGTCCAAAATGTCCATAAATGAGAGCTAGTTACATAGCAGATGAGTTCAACATTGCCATGTATAGAGAGCTAGCTACATGGCAGGGTAGTGCAACATTTCCATATACAGATTTCCAGCTACAAGGCAGTTGAGTCCAACCTGTCTATATATAGAGATCTAACTACCTGGCAGAGTAGTGCAACATTTCCATGTACAGAGTTCTAGTTACATGACAGATGTGTCCAACGTGTCTATCTACTGAGAGCTAGCTACATGGCATAGTAGAACAGCATGTCCATATTCAGGGTAGTAGCTACATGGCACATGTGTTCAACGTGTCCATATACTCAAAACCAACTTAAGGTCATACAAGTCCTATATGTTCATGTACAGAGTGCTAACTACTTGGCAGATCAGTACAACATATCCATGTACAGAAAACTAGCTATATGGCAGACGTGTCCAAAGTGTCCATATACAGAGAGAAAACTACATGGCAGGGTAGTGAAACATTTCCATATAATGAGTTCTAGGTACAAGGCAGATGAGTCCACCTTGTCTGTATAGAGAAAGTTAGCTACATGACAGATTAGCGCAACATTTCCATATACAGAGTTCTAGGTACATGGCAGATGTGCCCAACGTGTCCATATACTGAGAGCTAGCTGCAAGGCAAACAAGTCCAATATGTTCATATATAGAGGGCTACCGACTTGGCAGATCAGTGCCACATATCCATGTACAGAGAGCTACCTACATGCCAGACGAGTCCAAAATGTCCATATACAGAGAGATAGCTACATGGCAGCGTAATGGAACATTTCCATATACAGAGTTCTAGCTACAAGGCAGATGAATCCAATTTGTCTATATACAGAGAGCTAGCTACATGGCAGAGTAGTGCGATACTTCCATATACAGAATTCTAGATACAAGGCAGATATGTCCAAGGTGTACATATACTGAGAGCTATATGTCAGACAAGTCCAATATGTTCATTTAAAGAGAGTTACCTACTTGGCTGATCAGTCCAACATATCCATGTACAGACAGCTAATTACATGGCAGACTAGAACAAAATGTTCATATTCAGATAGCTAGCTACATGGCAGGTTAGTATATCATTTCCATATACTGAGTTCTAGCTACATGGCAGATGTGTCAAAGGTGTTCATATACAGAGATCTACCTACATGGCAATTAAGTTCTATATGTTCATATACAAAGAGCTACCTACTTGGAAGTTCAGTCCAACATATCCATGTACAGAGAGCTAGCTACATGACAGATGAATATAAAATGTTCATATACAGAGAACTAGCTACATGGCATGGTAGTGCAACATTTACATGTAGAGAGTTATAGCTACAAGGTAGATGAGTCCAACTTGTCTATATATGGAAATCTAACTACATGGTAGGATAGTGCAACATTTCCCTATACAGAATTCTAGCAACATGGCAGATGTATCCAAAGTGTCCATACACTGAGGGCTAGAAATATGGTAGAGTAGTCCAACATGTCTATATTCTGGGTACTAGCTACACGGCAGATGTGTCCAACGTGTCCCCATATTGAGAGTTAGCTACATGACAGACAAGTACAATAAGTTCATATTCAGAGAGCTATGTACTTGGCAGATCAGGTCAACATATCCATGTACAGAGAGCTAGCTACATGGCAGACCAGTACAATATGTCCATATAGAGTGAGTTAGCTACAAGGCAGTGTAGTATATCATTTCCATATAAAGATTTAGAGCTACAAGGCAGAAGACTCCAATTTGTCTATATATAGAGTTCTAACTCCATGGTAGGATACTGCAACATTTCCATATATAGAGTTCTAGCTACATGGCAGATGTGTCCAGCATGTCCATATACTGAGAGCCAGCTACATGGCAGCGTAGTCCAAAATGTCCATATTCAGGGTTCTAGCTACATGACAGATATGACCAAGCTGTCCATATACTGAGAGCCACCTAAATGGCAGACAAGTCCAATATGTTCATATACAGAGAGCTACCTACTTGGCAGATCAGTTCAACATATCCACGTACAAAAAGCTAGTTACATGGCAGACGAGTCCAAAATGTCCATATAGAGATATCTAGCCACATGGAAGGGTAGTTCAACGTTTCCATATACTGAGTTCTATTTACATGGCAGATGTGTCAAAGATGTTCATATACAGAGAGTTACCTACATGGCAGACAAGTCCTATATGTTCTTATACAGAGACCTACCTACTTGGTAAATTAATCCAACATATCCACGTAAAGAAACCTAGCTACATGACAGACGACTCCAAAATGTCTATATATAGAGATCTAGCCACATGGCAGGATAGTGCAACATTTCCATATACTGAGTTCTATTTACATGGCAGATGTGTCAAAGGTGTTCATATACAGAGAGCTACCTACATGGCAGAGAAGTCCTATATGTTCTTATACAGACACCTACCTACTTGGAAAATTAATCCTACATATCCATGTAAAAAAACCTAGCTACATTACAGACGAGCCCAAAATGTCCATATAGAGAGAGGTAGCTGCATGAAAGAGTACTGCTACATTTCCATATACTGAGTTTGAGCTACATGGCAGATGTGTCCAACGTGTTTGTATACTGAGAGCTAGCTACCAAAATACGGAGTAGTCCAACATGTCCATATTCAGGGTGGTACCTACATGGCATATGTGTCCAATGTGTCCGTATACTGAGAGCCACCTATATGGCAGACAAGTCCTATATATTCATATACAGAGAGCTACCTACTTAACAGATCAGTCCAACATATCCATGTACAGAGAGCTAGCTACATGGCCGATGAGTCCAAAATGTCCATATACTGAGAGGCTACATGGCAGGCTAGTGAAACATTTCCATATACAGAGTTCTAGGTATATGGCAGATGTGTCCAATGTGTCCATATACAGAGAGGTAGCTACATGGCAGATGAGTCCAGCATGTGTATATTTAGAGAGCTAGCTACAAGGAAGATGAGTCCAACATGTCTATATACAGAGACCTAGGGACATGGCAGGGTAGTGCAACATTTCCCTATACAGAGTTCTAGCTACAAGGTAGATGAGTCCAGCTTGTCCATATACAGAGAGCTAGCTACTTGGCATGGTAGTGCAACATTTCAATATACAGAGTTCTAGCTACATGGCAGATGTGTCCAACGTGTCCATATATTGAGAGCTATCTACGTGGCAGACAAGTCCAATATGTTCATATATAGAGAGCTACCTACTTGAAGATCAGTCCAACATATCCATGTACAGACAGCTAGAGTCATGGCAGACGAGTCCAAAATTTCCATATAAGGAGAGTTAGCTACATGTCAGATGAGTTCAACATATCCATGTACAGAGAGCTAACTACATGGCAGAAGAGTCGAAAACGTCCATATACAGAGAGCTAGCTACATAGCAGACGTCTATATACAGAGAGCTATCTACATAGCAGGGTAATGCAACATTTCCATATACAGATTTCTAGCTACAAGCCATATTAGTCCAACCTGTCTATATATAGAGATATAACTACCTGGCAGGGTAGTGTAACATTTACATGTACAGAGTGCTAGTATAATGTCATACGAGTCCATAATGTCCATATAAATAGAGCTAGTTACATGGCAAATGATTTCAACATATCCATGGCAGACGAGTCCAAAATTTCCATATACAGAGAGCTAGCTACTTGGCAGATAAATCAAAAAGGTCCGTATACAGAGAGCTAGCTACTTCGTAGACAAGTCCAATATGTTCATATACAGAGGGTTATCTACTTGGCAGATTAGTCCAACATATCCATATACAGAGAGCTACCTACTTGGCAGATGAGTTCAACATATCCATGTACAGAGAGCTAGCTACTTGGCAGAGGAGTCAAAAAGGTCCATATACTGAGAGCTATCTACATGGCAGAGAAGTTCAATATGTTCATATACATTGGGCTACCTACTTGGCAGATCAGTCCAACGTATCCATGTACAGAGAGCTAGGACATGGTAGACAAGTCCAAAATGTCCATATACAGAGCGCTAGCTACATGGCAGTGTAGTGGAATGTTTCCATATACAGTGTTCTAGGTACATGGCAGATGTGTCCAACATGTCCATATACTGAGAGCGACCTACATGGCAGACAAGTCCAATATGTTCATATATAGAGAGCTACCTACTTGAAACATCAGTCCAACATATCCATGTACACAGAGCTAGCGTCATGGCAGACAAGTTAAAAATGTCCATATAAAGAGAGCTAGCTACATAGCAGATGAGTTCAACATATCCATGTACAGAGACCTAGCTACATGGCAGACAAGTCCTTTACGTTCATATACAGAGTGCTACCTACTAGGCAGATCAGTCCAACATATCCAGGTTTAGAGAGCTAGCTATATGGCAGACATGTCCAAAGTGTCCATAAACATAGAGCTAGCTACATGGCAGAGTAGTGCCACATGTCCACATACTGACAGCTAGCTACATGGCAGACAAGTTCATTATGTTCATATACAGAGAGCTACCAACATGGAAGATGAGTTCAACATATGCATGTACAGAGAGCTAGCTATATGACAGGTGAGTCCCAAACGACCATGTATAGAGAGCTTGCCACATGGCAGGGTAGTGAAACATTTCCATCTACAGATTTCTAGCTACAAGGCTATATAGAGAGATCTAACTACCTGGCAAGGCAGTGCAACATTTCCATGTACTGAGTTCTAGTTACATGGCAGATGTGTCCAACGTGTCTATATACTGAGAGCTAGCTACGTGGCAGAGTAGTACAACATGTCCATATTCAGGGTAGTAGCTACATGGAACATGTGATCTACGTGTCCATATAATGAGATCCACTTACAGAGCAGACAAGTTCTATATGTTCATATACAGAGTGATACCTACTTGGCAGATCAGTACAATATATCCATATACAGAAAGCTAGCTATATGGCAGACGTGTCCACAGTGTCTATACACAGAGACCTAACTACATGGCAGGGTAGTGAAACATTTCCATATTATGAGTTCTAGGTACAAGGCAGATGAGTCCAACTTGTCTATATACAGAGAGCTAGTTTTATGACAGATTAGTGTAACATTTCCATATACAGAGTTCTAAGTATATGGCATATGCATCCAACGTGCCCTTATACTGAGATCTAGCTACATTGCAGACAAGTTGAATATATTCATATACAGAGGGCTATATACTTGGCAGAGCAGCGCCACATATCCACGTGCAGAGAGCTACCTATATGGCATACGAGTCCAAACTGCCCATATACAGAGAGCTAGCTACATGACAGGGAGGTGGAACATTTCCATTTACAGAGTTCTAGGTACAAGGTAGAAGAGTCCAACATGTCTATATACAGAGAACTAACTACATAGCAGAGTAGTGCAATACTTCCGAATACAGAGTTCTAGCTTCATGTCTGATGTGTCCAACGTGTCCATGTACTGAGAGCTACCTACATGGCAGATCAGTCCAACATGTCCATATACAGGATACTACCTGCATGGCAGATGAATCTAACATGTTCATATACTGAGAGCTAGCTACATGGCAGTTGTGTCCTACATGTCCATATACAGAAAGCTAGCTACATGGCAGGGTAGTACAACATTTCCATATACTGAGTTCTAGCTACATGGCAGATGTGTCAAAGGTGTTCATATACAGACAGTACTTACATGGCAGACAAGTCCTATATGTTCATACACAGAGAGCTAACTTCTTGGAAGATCAGTCCAATATATCCATGTACAGAGAGCTACCTACATGGCATACGAGTCCAAAATGTCCATATACAGAGAGCTAGCTATATGACAGGGAGGTGGAACATTTCCATTTACATAGTTCTAAGTACAAGGTAGAAGAGTCCAACATGTCTATATACAGAGAACTAGCTACATAGCAGTGTAGTGCAATACTTCCAAATACAGAATTCTAGCTTCATGTCTGATGTGTCCAACGTGTCCATATACTGAGAGCTACCTACATGGCAGATCAGTGCAAAATGTCCATATACAGGGTACTAGCTACATGGCAGATCAGTCCAACATGTTCATATACTGAGAGCTAGCTACATGGCAGTTGTATCCTACATGTCCATATACAGAAAGCTAGCTACATGGCAGGGTAGTACAACATTTCCATATACTGAGTTCTAGCTACATGGCAGATGTGTCAAAGTAGTTCATATACAGACAGTACTTACATGGCAGACAAGTCCTATATGTTCATATACAGAGAGCTAACTTCTTGGAAGATCAGTCCAATATATCCCTGTACAGAGAGCTAGCTACATGACAGACAAGTCCAAAATGTCGATAAACAGAGAGGTAGCTACATGGAAGTGTAGTGAAACATTTCCATATACTGAGTTCGAGCTACATGACATATTTGTCCAATGTGTCCATATACAGAGAGCTAGCTACATGGCACAGTAGTCTAACGTGTCCATATTCAGGGTAGTAACTACATGGCAGATGTGTCCAACGTGTCCATATACTGAGAGCCACGTACATGCCAGACAAGTCCTGTACGTTCATATATCGAGAGCTACTTACTTGACAGATCAGTCCTACATATCCATGTACAGAGAGCATATGAGTCCAAAATGTGCATATAGAGAGAGCTAGCTACAAGGCAGGCTAGTGAACCATTTCCATATACAGAGTTCTCTGTATATGGCAGATGTGTCCAACCTGTCCATATACTGAGAGTTAGCTACATGGCAGATGAGTCCAGCATGTGTGTATTTAGAGGGCTAG
>NW_006408951.1:1333489-1337181 GCF_000296735.1 Chrysochloris asiatica
TATACTGAGAGCTAGCTACATGGCAGACAAGTTCAATATGTTCATATATAGAGAGCAAACTACTTAAAAGATCAAACCAACATATCCAGATACAGAGAGCTAGCGTCATAGCAGACGAGTCCAAAATGGCCATATAAAGAGAGCTAGCTACATGGGAGGATATTCCAACATTTCCATATACAGAGTTCTAGGTACAGAGCAGATGATTCCAGCTTGTCTATATAGGGAGCTAAATACATGGCAGAGTAGTGCAACATTTCCATATACAGTTTTCTAGATACAAGGCAGATGAGTCCAACTTGTCTATATATAGAAAACTAGCTACATGGAAGAGTAGTGCAACATTTCCATATACAGATTTCTAGATACATGGCATATGTGTCCAACGTGTCCATAAACTGAGAGCTAGCTACATGGCAGAGCAGTCCCACATGTCCATATACAGGGTACTAGTTATAAGGCAGAGGAGTCCAATATGTTTATAAACAGAGAGCTACCTAGTTGGCAGATCAGTCCAACATATTCATGTACAGAGAGCTAGCTACATGGCAAATGAGTCTAAGGTGTTCATATATTGAGAGCTAGCCACATGGCAGAGTAGTGCAACATGTCCATATACAGGGTACAAGCTACATGGGAGATGAGTCCAACATGTCCATATACTGAGAGTTAGCTACATGGCAGAGAACTCAAATATGTTCATATACAGAGACCTGACTACATGTCAGATCAATTCAACATATCCATGTACAGAGAGCTAGCTACATGTCAGTTGAGTACAAAATGTCCATATACAGAGAGGTAGCTAAATGGCAGGGTAGTGCAACATTTCCATATACAGAGTTCTAGCTACATGGCAGATGAGTTCATCTTGTCTATATACTGAGAGAGAGCTACATGGCAGGGTAGTGCAACATTTCCATATACAGAATACTAGCTACATGGCAGATGAGACCAACATATCCATATATTGAGAGTTACCTCCATGGCAGATAACTCCAAAATATCCATGCACAGAGAGCTAGCTCCATGGCAGACAGGTCTGAAATAAGCATATACAGAGAGCTAGCTATATGCAGGGTAGTGCAACATTTCCATATAAAGAGTTTCTGATACATGGCGGATGAGTCCAACTTGTCAATATACTGAGAGCTAGCAACATGGAAGACAAGTCCAATATGTTCACATACAGAGAACTAACCTACTTGGCAGGTTAATCCAACATATTCATGTACAGAGAGCTAGCTATATGTGAGATGAGTCCAAAATGTCCATGTACTGAGAGCTAGCTATATTGCAGTGTAGTGCAACATTTCCATATACAGAGATCTATCTAGAGGGCAGATGAATCCAACATGTCTATATACAGAGAGCTAGCTACATGTAAGAGTAGTGCAACATTTCCATTTACAAAGTTCTAGGTAAATGGCAAATGTGTCCAACGTGTCCATATACTGATAGCTAGCTATATGGCAGACAAGTCCAATATGTTCATATACAGAAAGCTACCTGCTTTGCAGATCAGTCCAACATGTCCATGTACAGAGAGCTAGTTACATGGGGGAAGAGTCCTCAATGTCTATATACAGAGAGCTAGTTACATGGCAGGGTAGTGCAACATTTCCATATACAGTGTTCTAGCTAAAAAGCATCTGACTCCAACTTGTCTATATACAGAGAGCTAAATTCATGGCAGACGAGTCCAAAATGTCCATATTCAGAAAGCTAGCTACATGGCAGGGTAGTGTAACATTTCCATATACAGGGTTCTAGCTCCAAGGCAGATGCGTCCAACTTGTCCATATACAGAGAACTAGCTACATGGCAGAATAGTGCAACATTTCCATATAAAGAATAATAGCTACATGGCAGATGTGTCCAACTTGTCCAAATATTGAAAGATGGCAACATGGAAGACAAGTCAGATATGTTCATATACTGAGAGCTATGTGCTTGGCAGATGAGTCCAACATATTCATGAACAGAAAGCTAGCTACTTTGCAAACAAGTTCAAAATATCCATATACTGAGGGCTAGCTACATGGCAGAGTAGCGCAACACTTCCATATACATAGTTCTAGCTACATGACAGATGTGTCCAACGTGTCCATATACTGAGAGCTAGCTACATGGCAGACATGTCCAAAATGTTTATATACAGAGAGCTACCTACATGGCAGATCATTCCAACATATCCACGTACAGAGATCTAGCTACATGGCAGATGATTCCAGTGTAGTGCAAAATTTATATATACAGAGTTCTAGCTACATGGCAGATATGACCAAAGTGTCCATATAGTGAGAGCTAGTACATGGCAGCATAGTTAAACATGTCCATATACAGGGTACTAGCTACATGGCAGATGAGTCCAACATGTCCATATACTGAGAGCTACCTACGTGGAAGAGTAGACCAACATGTCCATATATATGTTACTAGATACATGGCAGATCAGTCCAACGTGTCCATATACAGGGTATAGCTACATAGCATATGTGTCCAACATGTGCATATACTGAGAGCTAACTACATGGCAGACAATTCCAATATGTTCATATACAGAGAACAAGCTATATGGCAGATCAGTCCAACAAATCCATGTTCAGAGAGCTAGCTACATGTCAGACGAGTTCAAAATGTCCATATACAGAGAGCTAGCTACATGGAAGACTAGTGAATCATTTCCAAATACATAGTTCTAGCTACATGGCACATGTGTGCAATGTGTCCATATACTGAGAGCTAGCTACATGACAGAGAAGTCCAACATATCCATATACAGAGTACTAGCTACAAGGCAGATGAGTCCAACTTGTCTCTATGCAGAGAGCTACCTACATGGCAGAGTAGTGCAGCATGTCCATGTACAGATAGCTTGCTACATGACAGACAAGTTCAAAATGTTCATATTCACAAAGCTATCTACATGGCAGAGTAGTGAAACGTTTCCATATAAAGAGCTCTAGCTACAAGGCAAATGAATCCAAATTGTCTATATACAGAGAGCTAGCTACATGGCAGAATATTGCAACATTTCCATATACAGGGTTCTAGCTACATGGCAGATGTGTCCTATGTGTCTATATACTGAGAGCGAGCTTTATGGCCGACAAGTCCAATATGTTCCTCTCCAGGGAACAAACTATTTGGCAGATCAGTCCAATATATTCATGCACAGAGAGCAATATACCTGGCAGACGGGAACAAAATGTCCATATACACAGAGCTAGCTACAGGGCAGAGTATTGCAACATTTCCATATACAGACTACTAGGTACATGGCAGATGTTTCCAAAGTGTCCATACACAGAGAGCTAGATACATGGCAGAGCAGACCAACGAGTCCATATACAGGATACTAGGTACATGGCAGATGAGTCCAACATGTCCATATACTGAGAGCCAGCTACATGGCAGACAAGTCCAATATGTTCATATACCGAGAGCTACCAACTAAGCAGATGAGTTCAACATATCCATGTACACAGAGCTAGTTATATGGCAGACGAGTCCAAAATGTCCATATACAGAGAGCTAGCTACATGGCAGGGTAGTGCAACATTTTCATATAAAGATTTCTAGCTACAAGGCAGATGAGTCCAACCTGTCTATATATAGAGATCTAAGTACATGGCAGGAGCTCTGGTAGCGTAGTGGTTACAAATCGGGCTGCGAACCTTAAGGTCAGC
>NW_006408951.1:1337281-1338047 GCF_000296735.1 Chrysochloris asiatica
GAAACCCTGTACAGGGTCGCTATGGGTCGGAACCGACTCGACGGCACTTAACAACAACAACAACAAGTACATGGCAGGGTAGAGCAACATTTCCATGTACAGAGATCTAGCTACATGGCAGATGTGTCCCACTTGTCCATATACTGAGAGCTACCTACATGTTAAACATCTCCGATATGTTCATATAGAGAGAGCTAAATTCTTGGCAGATCAGTACAACATATCCATGTACAGAGACCTAGCTACATGGCAGACGATTCTAAAATGTCTATATACACAGAGCTAGCTACATGGAAGTGTACTGAAACATTTCCATATACTGAGTTCTAGCTACATGGCAGATGTGTCCCACTTGTCCATACATTGAGATCTACCTACATGGCTGAACAGTCCAACAAATCCATATTCAGGGTACTAGCTAAATGGCAGATGTGTCCAACGTGTTCATGTACTGAGAGCCACCTACATGGCAGACAAGTCCAATATGTTCATATGCACAGAGCTACATACATGGCAGATCAGTACATGTCCATATACAGAGAGCTAGTTACATGGCTGATGAGTCCAAATTGTCCATATACAGAGAGCTATCTAAATGGCAGGGTAATGAAACATTTCCTTATAAAGAGTTCTAGCTACAAGGCAGATGAGTGCAACTTGTCTATATACAGAGAGCTAGCTACAATGCAGAGTAGTGCAACATTTCCATATACAGGGTTCTAGGTACATGGTAGATGTGTCCAATGTGTCCATACACTGAGAGCTA
>NW_006408951.1:1338357-1350211 GCF_000296735.1 Chrysochloris asiatica
CATATACAGAGAGCTACCTACTTGGCAGATCAGTCCAACATATCCATGTACAGAGAGCTAGCTACATGGCAGGCTAGTGAAACATTTCCATATACAGAGTTGAGGTATATGGCAGATGTGTCCAACGTGTCCATATATAGAGATCCACTTACAGGGCAGACAACTCCTATATGGTCATATATAGAATGCTACCTACTTGGCAGATCAGTACAATATATCCATGTAGAGAAAGCTAGCTATATGGCAGACGTGTCCAAAGTGTCCATATATGCAGATCTAACTACATGACAGGGTAGTGAAACCTTTCCATATAATGAGATCTAGGTACAAGGCAGATACGTCCAACTTGTCTATATACAGAGAGCTAGCTTCATGACAGATTAGTGCAACATTTCCATATACAGGGTTCTAGATACATGTCAGATGTGTCCAACGTTGCCATATACTGAGAGCTAGCTACATGGCAGATGTGTCCAACATGGCCATGTACTGAGAGCTAGCTACATGGCAGAGTAGCCCAATATGTCCATATTCAGTGTAGTAGCTACATGGCAGATGTGTTCAACGTGTCCATATACTGAGAGCCGACTGCAGGGCAGACAAGTCCTATATGTTCATACACAGAGAGATTCCTACTTGGCAGATCAGTACAACATATCTATGTACAGAGAGTTAGCTACATGGCAGACGTTTCCAAAGTGTCCATATAAGGAGAGCTAGCTACATGGCAGGGTAGTGCAACATTTCCATATACAGAGTTTTAGGTACATGGCAGATGTGTCCCACTTGTCCATATACTGAGAGCTACCTACAAGTTAAACATCTCCAATATGTTCATATAGGGAGAGCGATTCCAAAATGTCTATATACACAGAGCTAGCTACATGGAAGGGTACTGAAACATTTCCATATACTGAGTTCTAACTACATGGCAGATGTGTCCAACTTGTCCATACATTGAGATCTAGCTACATGGACTTGTCTGCCATGTAGGTAGCTCTCTGTATATAGACATCTTGGACTCATCTTCCTTAAAACTGGACCTCTGTATATGGAAATGTTGCACTACCCTGCCATGTAGCTAGCTCTCTGAATAAATACATTTTGAACTCTTCTGTCATGTAGCTATCACTCTGTACATGGATATGTTAGACTGATCTACCAAGTAGGTAGCTCTCTGTGTATTAACATATTGGTCTTGTGTGCAATGTAGGTAGCTCTCAGTACATGGACACTAAGGACTCATCTGACATGTAGCTTGAACTTTGTATATGGAAATGATGCAGTACTCTGCCATGTACCTAGCTCTGTGTATTTTGACAGTTTGGGCTCGTCTGACATGTCACTACCTCTCTTTGAATGGATATTTGGGACTGATCTGCCATGTAGCTAGCTCTCTGTATATGAACATATGAGACTTGTCTGCCATGTAGTTAGCTCTCAGTATGTGAACATGTTGGACTCATCTGCCATGTAGCTAGTATCCTGTATATGGACAAGTTGAACTGTTCTGCCTTGTAGCTCACTCTCAGTGTATGGACACGTTGGACACGTTGGACACATTTTGGAATCGTCTGCCATGTAACTCTCTATACATGCATATGTTGGACAGATCTGCTAAGTAGGTAGCTCTCTGTATATGAACATATTGCACTTGTCTGCCTGTAGCTAGGTCTAAGTATATGGACATACGGGACACATCTACCATGTAGCTAAAACTCTGTATATGTAAAGGTTGCACTATTCTGACATGAAGCTATTTCTCTTTATATAGACAAGTTGGAGTCATATGCTTTGTAGCTAGAACACTGTATATGGAAATGTTGGACTCCCCTGCCATGTAGCTATCTCTGTGTATATGGACATTTTGGAGTCTTCTGCTATGTAGCTAGCTCTGTGTACATGGATATGTTGGGCAGATCTGCTAAGTAGGTAACTCTCTGTATATGAACATATTGGACTTGTCTGCCATAAAGCTAGTTCTCAACATATGGACACATTGGACACATCTGCCATGTATCTAAAACTCTATATGGAAATGTTGCACTACTCTTACATGTAGCTAGCTCTCGGTATATGGAAATTTTGGATTCATACCTCATGTAACTAGATCTCTGTACATGGATATGTTGCACTGATCTTTCAAGTAGGTACTCTCTTTACATGAACATACTGGACTTGTCTGCCATGTAGGTTGCTCTCAGTATAAGGACACGTTAAACACATCTGCCATGTAGCTAGCACCCTGAATATGGACATGTTAGACTACTCTGCCATGTAGCTAGCTCTCGGTATATGGACACATTGGACAAATCTGCCATGTAGCTAGAACTCTGTATATGGAAATGATGCACTACCCTGCCATGTATCTAGCTCTCTGTATATAGACAAGTTGGACTCATCTACCTTGTACCTAACCCTCTAAATATACACATGCTGGAATCATCTGCCATATAGCTAACTCACAGTATATGGACATGTTGGACTCATCTGCCATGTTGCTACTACTCTGAATATGGAAATGTTGCACTACCCTGCCACGTAGCTAGCTCTCTGTATATGGACATTTTGGACTCAACTGCCATGTAGCTAGCTCTCTGTACATGGATATGTTGCACTTATCTGCCAAGTAGGTAGCTCTCTGTATATGAACACATTGGACTTTTCTGCCATATAGATGGCTCTCAGTATATGGTCACGTTGGACACATATGCCCTGTGGCTAGAATTATGTATATGGAAATGTTGGACTACTCTTCCATGGAGCTTTCTCTCTGTATATAGACAAGTTGAATTCATCTGCCTTGTAGCTAGAACTCTGTATATGGAAATGTTGCACTACCCTGCAATATAGCTAGCTCTCGGTATATGGAAATTTAGGATTCGTCTGCGATGTAACTAGCTCACTGTACATGGATATGTTGCACTGATCTGCCAAGTGGGTAGCTCTCTGTATATGAACTTACTGGACTTGTATTCCATGTTGGTGGCTCTCAGTGTATGGACACGTTGGATACATCTACCATCTAGCTAGAACTCTGTATATGGAAACGTTGCACTACTCTGCCATGTAGCTAGTTCTCTGTATATAGACAAGTTGGACTCATCTGCCTTATAGTTAGAACTCATTATATGGAAATGTTGCACTACATTGCCATGTTGCTAGCTCTCTGCATATTGACATTTTGGACTCATCTGCTATGTAGCTAGCTCTCTGTACATGGATATGTTGGACTGATATGCAAAGTAGGTAGCTCTCCGTATATGAACACATTGGTCTTGTCTGCCATGTAGGTGGTTCTCAGTATATTGACATGTTGGAAAGATCTGTCATGTAGCTAGAACTCTGTATATTGGAAATGTTGCAATACTTTGACATGTACGTAACTCTCTGTATATAGACAAGTTGGACTGATCTGCCTTGTAGTTAGAACTCTTTATATGGAAATATTGCACTACCCTGCCTTCTAGCTAGCTCTCTGTATATGGACATTTTGGACTTGTCTGCCAAACTAGCTCGCTATACATGAATATGATGGACTGATCTTCCAAGTAGGTAGCTCTCTGTATATGAACATATTGAACGTGTCTGCCATGTATCTAGCTCTCAGTATATGGATACATTGGACACATCTGCCATGTAGCTTGAACTCTGTATATGGAAATGATGCACTACTCTGCCTTGTACCTAACTGTCTGTATTTGAACATTTTGGACTCTTCTGACATGTCACTAGCTCTCTGTGAATTGATATTTTCAACTGATCTGCTATGTAGCTAGCTCTCCGTATATGAACGTATTGGACTTGTCTGCCATGTAGTTAGCTCTCAGTATGTGGACATGTTGGACTCATCTGCCATGAAGCTAGAATCTTGTATATGGACATGTTGGACTAGTCTGCCTTGTAGCTAGCTCTCAGTATATGGAACCGTTGGACACAGCTACCATGTACCTAGAACTCTCTATATGGATATGTTGCACTACTCTGCATTGTAGCTGGCTTTCTTTATATAGTCAAGTTGGAATCCTCTGCCTTGTAGCTAGATCTCTGTATATTGAAATGTTGCACTACTCTGCTATGTAACTAGCTCTCAGTATATGGACATGTTGGACACGTCTGCTATGTAGCTAGTTCTCTGTACATGGATATGTTGGACTGATCTGCCAAGCAAGTAGCTCTATGTATAGGAACATACTGGACTTGTCTGTCATGTAGGTAGCTCTCAATATATGGACAGCTTTGACACATCTTCCATGTAGCTAGAACTCTGTATATGGAAATGTTGCACTACTCCGCCATGTACCTATCTCTCTGAATATGGACAGTTTGAGCGCCTCTGCCATGTAACTACCTATCTGTACATGGATATGTTGGACTGATCTGCGAATAGGTAGCTCTCTGTATATGAACATATTGGATTTGTCTGCCTTGTAGGTGGCTCTCAGTATATTGACACGTTGGACGCATCTACTATGTAGCTAGTATCCTGAATATGGACATTTTGGACTACTCTGCCATGTAACTAGCTCTCAGTATATGGACAGCTTCGAAACATCTGCCATGAAGTTAGAACTCTGTATATGGAAATATTGCACTACACTGCCATGTACCTAGCTCTCTGTATGTAGACAAGTTGGATGCGTCTACCATGTAGCTAGCCCTATCTCTATAGCCCTAACAGTCCTAGCCCTAGCGCTAGCCTTAAAGCCTTAAGAGCCCTAGCCCTGGCCCTAGCCCTAAAGTCCTAACAGCCATAGCCCTAGCCATAATGGCCTAACAGCTCTAGCCCTAGCCCTACCCCTAAAGCCCTAACAGATATAGCTCTAGCCATAAATCACAACAGCTCTAGACCTAGCCCTAGCCCTAAAGCCCTAAAAGCTCTAGCCATAGCCCTAGCCCTAAAGCCCTATCAGCCTTAGCCCTAGCCATAGCCCTAAAGCCCTAAGAGTCCTAGCCCTAGCCCTAAAGCCCTAACCCTAGATCTAAAGCCCAAACAGCCCTAGCCCTAGGCTAAAGCCCTATAAGCCCTAGCCCGAGCCCTAGCCCTAAAGCCCTATCGGCCCTGGCCCTAGCCCTAGCCCTAAAGACCTAACAGCCCCAAGCCTAGACGTAAAGCCCTAACTTCCCTAGTCCTAAAGCCCTAACAGCCCTAGACATAGCCCTAGCTCTAAAGCCCTATCAGCCCTAGCCCTAGCCCTAAAGCACTAACAGCCCTAGCTCTAGCACTAGCCCTAAAGCCCTAACAGCTGTAACCCTAGCACTACCTGAAAGCACTAACAGCCCTAGACCTAGGACTAAAGCCCTACCCCTAAATCCTTAGTCCTAACCCTAGCCTTAAAGCTTTTCAGCCCTAACATCCCTAGTCTTAAAGCCTTAACAGATCTAGTCCTAAAGCCATAAAAGTCCAAGTCACAGCCCTATCCCTAAATCCCTAACAACCCTACACCTAGCCCTAGCCTTAAAGCCCTAAGAGCCCTAGTCCTAGCTCTAAAGCCCTAAGAGCCCTAGCCCTAGCCCTAATTGCATAACAGCCCTAACCCAAGCCGTAAAGTACTTGCTTTAATTCCCTAGTCCTAGACCTAGCCGTAAAACCCTAGCCTTAGCCCAAGCCCTAAACCCCTAACAGCCCTAGGCCTAACCCTAATTGCCTAACAACCCTTGCCCTAGCCATAAAGTCCTTGCCTTAATGCCCTAGCCCTAGCCTTAGCCCTAAAGCCCTAAAAGCCTTAGCCCTAGACCTAAAGCCCTAACAGCACAAGCCCTAGCCATAACCCTAAAGCCCAAACAGCCCTAGCCCTAGCCCTGAAGCCCATTCTTTAATGCCCAAGCCATATACCTAGCCCTAAACCTAGCCCTAAACCCCTAACCCTGGCTTTAGCCCTAAAGCCCTAACAGCCCTAGCCCTAGCACTAAAGCCCTAACAGCCCTAGCCCTAAATCCGTTAACCTAAGCCCTAGCCGTATCCCTAGCATTAAACCTAGCCCTAAAGTCCTTGCCCTGACCTTAGCCCAAAAGCCATAACAGTCCTAGACCTAGCTCTAGCCCTAAAGCCTTAAAAGCTCTAGCACTAACCCAAGCCCTAAAGTCCTATAAGCCTTAGCCCTAACCCTAGCCCTAAAGCCCTATCAGCCCTAGACCGAGTCCTAGTCCTAAAGACCTAGCAGCCCTAACATCCGTAGTCCTAAAGCCCTAACAGCCCTAGTCCTAAAGCCATAACAGTCCAAATCCTAGCACTAGCAGTAAAGCCCTATCATCCTTAGACCAAGCCCTAGCATTAGCCTTAAAGCCCTAAGAGCCCTAGCCCTAGCCCTAGCCCGAAAACCCTAACAGCCCTAGCCCTAGCCCTAAGCCTAATGGCCTAACAGCCCTAGGCCTAGCCCTAAAGCCCTTGCCTAATGCCTTAGCCCTAGCCCAAGCCCTAAAGCCCTAATCCTAGCCCTAGCCCTAAAGCCCTAACAGCCCTAAGCCTAGCCCTAAAGCCCTAACTTCCCTAGTTCTAAAGCCCTAACAGCCCTAGCCATAGACCTAGCTCTAAAGCCCTATCAGCCCTAGCCCTAGCCCTAAAGCCATAACAGCCCTAAGCCTAGCCCTAAAGCCCTAACTTCCCTAGTCCTAAAGCCCTAACAGCCCTAGCCATAGACCTAGCCCTAAAGCCCTATCAGCCCTAACCCTAAAGTAATAACAGCCCTAGCCCTACCCTAAATCACTAACAGCACTAGCCCTATACCTAAAGCTCTAACAGCCCTAGCCCTAGCCCTAGCTCTAAAGCCCTAACATCACTGGCCATAACCCTAATGCCCTTGACCTAATTCCCTAGCCCTAGACCTATCGCTAAAGCCCTTGCCCTAGCCCTGTCCCTAAAGCCCTAAAAGCTCTAACTCTAACCCTAGCCCTAAAGCAATAATAGCCCTAGCCCTAGCCCTAGAACTAATGCCCTTACATGCTAGCCCTAGCCGTATCCCTGAAGCCCTAACAGCTGTAGCCCTAGCCCTAACCCTAAAGCACTAACAGCCCTAGCGCTAGCCCTAAAGCCCTAGCCCTAAATACTTAGCCCTAACCCTAGCCCTAAAGCCCTATCAGCCCTAACATCCCTAGTCTTAAAGCCCTAACAGCCCTAGTCCTAAAACCATAACGGTCCAAGCCCTAGGCCTATCTCTAAAGGCCTAACAGCCCTAGCCATAGCCGTAAAGTCCTTGACTTAATGCACTAGCCCTATAACTAGCCCTAAAGCCCTAGCCCTAAAGCCCTAACACTGCTAACCCTAGCCATAAGAGCCTTAGCCCTAGCCCTAAAGCCTTAACAGCCCTAGCCCTAATTGCCTAACAGCCCTAGCCCTAGCCGTAAAGTCTTGCCTTAATTCCCTAGCCCTAGACCTAGCCCTAAGGCCCTAGCCCTAGCCCTAGCCCTAAAGCCCTAACAGCCGTAGCCCTAGCCCTAAAGCCCTAAAAGCTCTAGCCCTAGCCCTAGCCCTAAAGCCCTATCAGCCCTAGCCCTAACCCTAAACCTAGCCCTTAACCCCTAGCCCTGGCCTTAGACCTAAAGTACTAACAGCCCTAGCCCTAGCACTAATGCCCTAACAGCCCTAGCCCTAGCCATAAACCCCTTAACCTAAGCCCTAGCCGTATCCCTAGCAGTAAACCTAGACCTAAAGTCATTGACCGGGCAATTAACCCTAGCCCTAGCCGTAAAACCATATCAGACCTAGCCCAAGCACTAAAGCCCTAACAACCTTAAACCTAGCCCTAAGGCCCTAAGAAACCTAGCCCTAGACCTACCGCAAAAAGCCCTAACAGCCCTAAACCAAGCCCTAGCCCTAAAGCCCTAACAGCCATAGCCCTAGACCTAAAGCCCTTTCCCTAATGCCCTAGCCCTATCCCTAGCCCTAAACCTAGCCCTAACCCCCTAGCCCTGGCCTTAGCCCTAAAGCCCTAACAGACCTAGACCTAGCACTAAAGCCCTAACAGCTCTAGCCCTAGCCCTAAAGCTTTAACACTAGACATAGCCCTAAAGCCCTAACAGCCCTAGACCTAGTCCTAGGCCTAATTGCCTAACAGCCCTAGCCCTTGCCCTAAAGTCCTTGTCTTAATGACCTAGCCCTAGACATTGCCCTGAAGCCCTAGCCCTAGCCCTAGCACTAAAGCCCTAACATCCCAAGCCCTAGCCCTTAAGCCCTAAAAGCTCTAACCCTAGCCCTAGCTCTAATGCCCTATCAGCCCCAGCCCAAGCCCTAGCCCTAAAGCACTAATAGCCCTACCCCTAGCCCTAAAGCTCTAACAGCTCTAGCCCTAGCCCTATCCTTAAAGCCCTAAAAGCACTAGCCCTAGCCCTAGGCCTAAAGCCCTATCAGCCCTAGCCCTAGCCCTAAAGCCCTAACAGCCGTAGCCCTAGCACTAAAACATTAAAAGCCCTATCTGTAGCCCTAAATCCCTTAACCTAAGCTCTAGCCGTAGCCCTTGCATTAAAACTAGCCCTAAAGTCCTTGCCCTGGCCTTAGCTCTACAGCCCTAACAGCCCTAGCCCTAGCTCTAAAGCCCTAAAAGCTCTACCACTAACAATAGCCCTAAAGCCCTATAAGCCCTTGCCCTAACCCTCGCCCTAAAACCCTATCAGCCCTAGACCTAGTCCTAGTCCTAAATCACTGGCAGTCCTAAAATCCCTAGGCCTAAAGCCCTAACAGCCCTAGTCCTAAAGCCATAACAGTCCAAGACCAAGCCCTAGCCTTAAAGCCCTATCATCCCAAGATCAAACACTAGCCCTAGCCTTAAAGCCCTAACAGCCCAAGCCGTAACCCTAGCCCTAGGCCTATTGACCAAACAGCCTGAGCCCTAGCCCTAAAGCCCTTGCCCTAATGCCCTAGCCCTAGCCCTAAAGCCCTAACCCTAGCCCTAGCCCTAAAGCATTAACAGCCCTATCCCTAAGCCTAAAGCTCTATAAGCCCTATCCCTAGCCCTAGCCCTAAAGAACTATCAGCCCTAGCCCTAGCCCTAAAGCCCTAACAACCGTAATCCTAGCCCTAAAGCCCTAACTTCCCTAGTCCTAAAGCCCTAACAGCCCTAGCCATAGCAATAGCCCTAAAGCCCTATCAGACATAGCTGTAGCTCTAAAGCCATAACAGCCATAGACTTAGCCCTAAAGCTTTAACACTAGCCCTAGCCCTAAATCTTTAACACTAGCCCTAGCACTAAAGCCCTAACAGGCTAGCCCTAGCCGTATCCCTAAGCCCTAACAGCTGTAGCCCTAGTCCTAGCCCTAAAGCATTAACAGCCCTAGATCTAGCACTAAAGCCCTAGCCCTAAATCCTTAGCCCTAACCCTAGACTTAAAGCCCTATTAACCGTAACATCCCTAGTCTTAAAGCCCTAACAGACCTAGTCCTAAAGCCATAACAGTCCAAGCCCTAGCCCTATCTCTAAAGCCCTAACAGCCCTAGCCCTAGCCCTAGCCTAAAAGCCCTAAGAGCCATAGCAATAGGCCAAGCCCTAAAGTCCTAACAGCCCTAGCCATAGGCCTAATGGCCTAACAGCCCTAGCCCTAGCCGTAAAGTCCTTGACTTAATGCCCTAGCCCTAGCCATAGGCCTAAAGGCCAAGCCCTAGCCCTAGCCCTAAAGTCCTAACAGCCTAAATCACTGGCAGTCCTAAAATCCCTAGGCCTAAAGCCCTAACAGCCCTAGTCCTAAAGCCATAACAGTCCAAGACCAAGCCCTAGCCTTAAAGCCCTATCATCCCAAGATCAAACACTAGCCCTAGCCTTAAAGCCCTAACAGCCCTAGCCCCAGCCTTAAATCCCTAGACCTAGCCCTAAAACCATATAAGCCCTAGCCCTAGCCCTAGCCCTAGCCCTAAAGCCCTATCGGCCCTAGTCCTAGCCCTAAAGCCCTAACAGCCCTAGACCTAGCCCTAAACCCCTAACATCCCTAGCCCTAGCACTAGCCCTAAAACCCTAACAGCCCTAGCCCTAGCTGTAAAACTCTATCAGCCCTAGCCCAAGCACTAAAGCCCTAACAGCCTTAAACCTAGCCGTAAGGCCCTAAGAAACCTAGCCCTAGACCTACCACAAAAAGCCCTAACAGCCATAACCCAAGGCCTAGACCTAAAGCCCTAACAGGCCTATCCCTAGCCCCAAAGCCAAAACAGCCCTAGCCCTAAAGCCCTAACAGCCCTAGCCCTAAACCTAGCCCTAAACTCCTAGCCCTGGCCTTAGCCCTAAAGCCCTAACAGCCCTAGCCCTAGCACTAAAGACCTAACAGCCCTAACCCTAGCCCTAAAGCCCTTACCCTAATGCCCTAGCCCTATCCCTAGCACTAAAATTAGCCCTAAAGTCCTTGCCCTGGCCTTAGCACTAAAGCCCTAACAGCCCTAGCCCTAGCCCAAAAGCCCTAAAAGCTCTAGCACTAACCCTAGCAGTAAAGCCCTATAAGCTCTAGCCCTAACCCTAGCCCTAAAGCCCGATCAGCCGTAGACGTAGCCCTAGTCCTAAAGACCTAAGAGCGCTAACATCCCTAGTCCTAATGCCCTAACAGCCCATGTCCTAAAGCTATAAAAGTCCTAACCCTAGTCCAAGCCCTAAAGCCCTAACAGCTCTAGCCCTAACCCTAGCCCTAAAGCCCTATAAGCCCTATAAGCCCTAGCTCTAACCCTAGCCCTAAAGCCATAAGCCCTTGACCCAGCCCTAGTCCTAAAGCCCTAGCAGCCGTAACATCCCTTGTCCTAAAGCCCTAACAGCCCTACTCCTAAAACCATAACAGTCCATGCCCTTGCCCTAGCCATAAAGCCCTATAAGCCCTAGCCCTAGCCCTAAATCCCTATCGGCCCTAGCCCTAGCCCTAAAGCCCTAACAGTCGTAAGCCTCGCCCTAAAGCCCTAACTTCCCTAGTCCTAAAGCCCTAACAGCACTAGCCATGGCCCTAGCCCTAAAGCCCTATCAGCCCTAGCACTAGCCCTAAAGCCATAACAGCCCTAGCCCTAGCTATAAATCACTAACAGCCCTAGCCGTAGCCCTAGCCCTAGGCCTAATTGCTTAATAGCCCTAGCCCTTGCCCTAAAGCCCTTGCCCTAATGCCCTAGCCCTAGCCCTAAAGCCCAAACCCTAGCCCTAGCCCTAAACCCCTAACAGCCCTAGCCCTAGCCCTAAAGCATTATAAGCCCTAGCCCTAAAGCCCTAACAGCCCTAGCCCTGGTTCTAAATCACTAATAGCCCTAGCCCTAGCCCTAGCCCTAATTCCCTAAGAGCCCTAGCCCAAGCCATAGCCCAAGCCCTAACATCACTGGCTCTAACCCTAATGCCCTTGACCTAATTCCCAAGCCCTAGATCTATCCGTAAAGCCCTAGCCCTTGCCATGTCCCTAAAGCCCTAAAAGCTCGAGCTCTAACCCTAGCCCTAAAGCAATAATAGCCCTAGCCCTAGCCTTAGCCCTAAAGCACTAACAGGCTAGCAGTAGCCCTATCCCGAAGCCCTAACATCTGTAGCCCTAGCGCTAGCACTAAAGCACTAACAGCCCTAGATCTAGCCCTAAAGCCCTAGCCCTAAATCCTTAGCCCTAACCCTAGACCTAAAGCCCTATCAGCCCTAACTTCCCTAGTCTTAAAGCCCTAACAGTGAAAGCCCTAGCCCTATTTCTAAAGCCCAAACAGCGCTAGCCCTAGCCCTAGCCTTAAAGCCCTAAGAGCCATAGCCCTAGGCTTAACCCTAAAGTCCTAACAGCCCTAGACACAGGCCTAATGGCCTAACAGCCCTAGCCCTAGCCGTAAAGTCCTTGCCTTAAAGCCCTAGCCCTAGACCTAGGCCTAAAGCCCTAGCCCTAGCACTAAAGCCCTAACAGCCCTAACAGCCCTAGCCCTAGCCCTAAAGCCCTAA
>NW_006408951.1:1350311-1351004 GCF_000296735.1 Chrysochloris asiatica
CCTTTCACTAATGCCCTAGCCCTATCCCTAGCCCTAAACCTAGCCCTAAACCCCTAGCCATGGCCTTAGCCCTAAAGCCCTAACAGCCCTAGCCCTAGCACTAAAGCCCTAACAGCCCTAAACCTAGCCCTAAAGCCCTTACCTAATGCCCTAGCTCTAGCCCTAGCATTAAACCTAGGCCTAAAGTCCTTGCCCTAGCACTAAAGCCCTAACAGCCCTAGCAGTAGCCCTAAATCCTTTAACCTAAACTCTAGCCATAGCCTTAGCATTAAAACTAGCTCTAAAGTCCTTGCTCTGGCCTTAGCCATACAGCCTTAACAGCCCTAGCCCTAGCTCTAAAGCCCTAAAAGCTCTAGAACTAACCCTAGCCCTAAAGCCCTATAAGCCCTTGCCTTAACCCTCGCCCTAAAACCCTATCAGCCCTAGACCTAGCCCTAGTCCTAAAGCCGTAGCAGCACTAAAATCCCCATTCCTAAAGCCCTAACAGCCCTAGTACTACAACCATAACAGTCCAAGCCCTAACCCTAGCCCTAAAGCCCTATCAGCCCTAGCTCAAACACTAGCCCTAGCTTTAAAGCCCTAAGAGCCCTAGCCCTAGCCCTAGCCCTAATTCCCTAAGAGCTCTAGCCCAATCCCTAGCCCTAAAGCCCTAACATCATTGGCCCTAGGCCTAATGCCCTTGACCTAATTCCC
>NW_006408951.1:1351601-1357219 GCF_000296735.1 Chrysochloris asiatica
TAGCCCTAAAGCCCTAACAGTCCTAGAACTAGCCCTAGCCGTAAAACCCTATCAGCCATAGCCCAAGCACTAAAGCACTAACAGCCTTAAACCTAGCACTAAGGCCCTAAGAAACCTAGCCCTAGACCTACCGCAAAAAGCCTTAACAGCCCTAACCCAAGCCCTAGCCCTAAAGCCCTAACAGCCGTAAGCCTCGTCCTAAAGCCCTAACTTCCTTAGTCCTAAAGCCCTAACAGCCCTAGCCCTAGTCCTAGCCCTAAAGCCCTATCAGCCCTAGCCCAAGCCCTAAAGCCATAACAGCCCTAGCCCTAGCCCTAAAGCCCTAACACTAGCCCTAGCCCTAAAGCCCTAAAAGACCTAGCCCTAGCACTAGAACTAGGCCTAATTGCCTAAAAGAACTAACCCTTGCCCTAAAGTCCTTGCACTAATGCCCTAGCCCTAGCCACAGCCCTAAAGCCCTAACCCTAGCCCTAGACCTAAAGCTCTAACAGCCCTATCCCTAGCCCTAAAGACTTATAAGCCCTAGCCCTAGACCAAAGTCATAACAGCCCTAACCATGGCCCTAAATCACTAATAGCCTAGCCCTAGCCCTAATTACCTAAGAACCCTAGCCCAAGCCCTAGCCCTAAAGCCCTGACATCACTGGCCCTAGACCTAATGCCCTTGATCTAATTCTCAAGCCTTAGACATATCCCGAAAGCCCTAGCCCTAGCCCTGTCCCTAAAGCCCTAAAAGCTCTAGCTCTAACCCTAGCCCTAAAGCAATAATAGCCCTAGCCCTAGCCGTAAAGTCCTAACAGGCTATCCCTAGCCCTGTCACTAAAGCCCTAAAAGCTCTAGCTATAACCCTAGCCCTAAAGGAATAATAGCCCTAGCCCTAGCCATAGCCCTAAAGCCCTAACAATCTAGCCCTATCCCTATCCCTAAGGCCTAACAGCTGTAGCCATAGCCCTAGCCCTAAAGTACTAACAGCCCTAGCCCTAGCCTTAAAGCCCTAAGAACCCTAGCCCTAGCCCTAGCCTTAAGAGCCCTAGCCCGAAAGCCATAATAGCCCTAGCCCTAATTGCATAACAGCCCTAGCCCTAGCCGTAAGTTCCTTGCCTTAATGCCCTAGCCCTAGCCCTTGACCTAAAGCCCTAGCCCTAGCCCTAAAGTCCTAACAGCCCTAGCCCTAAGAGCCCTAGCCGTAGCCCTAAAGCCATAATAGACCTAGACCTAGCCCTAATTGCAAAACAGCCCTAGCCCTAGCCGTAAAGTCCTTGCCTTAATGCCCTAGCCCTAGACCTAGACCTAAAGCCCTAGCCCTAGACTTAAAGCCCTAACAGCTCTACCCCTAGCCCTTGCCCTAAAGCCCTAAAAGCTCTAGCCCTAGCCCTAAGAGCCCTAGCCATAGCCCTAAAGCCATAATAGACCTAGACCTAGCCCTAAATGCAAAAGAGCCATTGCCCTAGCCGTAAAGTCCTTGCCTTAATGCCCTAGCCCTAGACCTAGCCCTAAAGCCCTAGCCCTAGCCCTAGACATAAAGCTCTAACAGCCCTAGCCCTAGCCCTATAGCCCTAACAGCTCTACCCCTAACCCTTGCCCTAAAGCCTTAAAAGATGTAGCCCTAGCCCCAACCCTAGCCCTAAAGCCCTAACAGCCCTAACCCTAGCCTTGAAGCCCTTTCCCTAATGCGCTAGCCCTATCCCTAGCCCTAGAACGCTAGCCCTGTCCTTAGCCCTAAGGCCCTAACAGCCCTAGCCCTAGCACTAAAGCCCTACAAGCCCTTGCCCTAGGCCTAAATCCCTTAATCTAAGCCCTAGGCGTATCCCTAGCATTAAACCTAGTCCTAAATTCTTCCCCTGGCCTTAGACTTAAAGCAGTAACAAACCTAGCCCTAGCCCTGAAGCCCTTACCCTATGCCCTAGCCTTATCTCTAGCCATAAACCTAGCCCTAAAACGCTAGCGCTGTCCTTAGACCTAAGGCCCTAACAGCCCTAGCCCTAGCACTAAAGACCTAACAGCCATAGCCTTAGCCCTAAATAACTTAACCTAAGCCCTAGGCGTATCCCAAGCATTAAACCTAGCCCTAAATTCCTTGCCCTGGCCTTAGCCCTAAAGCCGTAACAGCACTAGCCATAGCCCTAAAGACCTAAAAGCTCTAGCACTAACCCTAGCCCTAAAACCCTATAAGCCCTAGGCCTAACCCTACCCTAAAGCCCTATCAGCCCTAGACCTAGCCCTAGACCTAAAGCCCTATCAGCCCTAAAATCCCTAGTCCTAAAGCCCTAAGAGCCCTAGTCCTAAAGCCATAACAGTCCAAGCCCTAGCCCTAGCCCTAAAGCCCTATCAGCCCTAGCGCTAGCCTTAAAGCCCTAAGAGCCCTAGCCCTAAAGCCCTAACAGACCTAGCCGTAGCCCTAGCCCTAGCCCTAGCCCTAGGACTCATGGCCTAACAGCCCTTGTCCTAGCCCTAAAGCCATTGCCCTAATGCCCTAGCCCTAATGCCTATAGCCCTAACACTAGCCCTAGCCCTAAAGCCCTAACAGCCCCAGCCCTAGCCCTAAATCTCTATAAGCCCTAGCCCTAGCTCTAAAGCCCTAAACCTAGCACTAGCCCTAAAGCCCTATCAGCTGTAGCCCTAGCCCTAAAGCACAATAAGCCCTAGCCCTAAAGCCCTATAAGCCCTAAAGACTAAAGCCCTATAAGCCCTAGTCCTACAGCCCTAACAGCCATAGCCCTAGCACTAAAGCCCAATAAGCCCTAGCCCTAAAGCCCTATAAGCCCTAGCCCTACCCTAGCCCTAGCCCTAAAGCCCTAACAGCCCTAGCCCTAAAGCCCTATAAGCCCTAGCCCTAAAACCCTTACAAGCTAGCCCTGGCTGTATCCCTAAAGCCCTAACAGCTGTAGCCCTAGCCTTAGCCCTAAAGCACAAACGGCCCTAGCTCTAGCCCTAAAGCCCTAGCCCTAAAGCCCTATCAGCCCTAACATCCCTAGTCTTAAAGCCCTAACAGCCCTAGTCCTAAAGCCATAACAGTCCAAGCCCTAGCCCTATCCTTAAAGCCATAACTGCCCTAGCCCTTGCCTTAAAGCCCTAAGAGCCTTAGCCCTAGCCCTAAAGCCCTAACAGCCCTAATCCTTGCCCTAATTGCCTAACAGCCCTAGCCCTAGCCGTAAAGTCCTTGCATTAATGGCCTAGCCCTAGATCTAGCCCCAAATCCCTAGCCCTAGCCCTAAGGCCCTAAGAGCCCTAGCCATAGCCCTAAGAGCCCTAGCCCTAGCCCTAAAGCCCTAATAGCCCTAGCCCTAGCCCTAGCCCTAATTGCCTAACAGCCATAGCCCTAGCCATAACGTCCTTGCCTTAATGCCCTAGCCCTAGCCCTAGCCCTAAAGCCTTAGGCCTAGCCCTAACCCTAAAGCCTTAACAGCTCTATCCCTTACCCTAGCCTTAATGTCCAAACAGCCCTAGCCCTAGCCCTAAAGCAAAACAGCTCTAGCCCTAGCCCTTAAGTCTTAACATCCCTAGCCCTAGCACTAATTCCCTAGCATTAAACCTAGCCCTAAAGTCCTTGCCCTGGCCTTAGGCCTAAAGCTGTAACAGCCTTAGCCCTAGGCCTAGCCCTAAAGCCATAAAAGCTCTAGCACTAACCCTAGCCCTATAAGCCCTATCCCTATCCCTAAAGCCCTATCAGACCTAGACCTAGCCCTAGTCCTAAAGCCATAGCATCCCTAACATCCCTAGTCCTAAAGCCCTAACAGCCCTAGTCTGAAAGCCATAACAGTCCAAGCCCTAGCCCTAGCCCTGAAGTCCTATCAGCCCTACCCCGAGCCCTAGCCCTAGCCTTAAAGCCCTAAGATCCCTAGCCCTAGCCCTAAAGCCCTAACAGCCCTAGCCCTAGCATTAGCCCTAGGCCTAATGGTCTAACAGCCCTAGCCCTAGCCCTAAAGCCCTTGCCCTAATGACCTAGCCCTAGCCCTAGCCCTAACCCTAATGCCCTAAATCTAGCCCTAGCCCTAAAACCCTAACAGGCCTAGACCTAGACCTAGCCCTAGGCCTAATGGACTAATAGCCCTAGCCCTAGCACTAAAGACCTTGCCCTAATGCCTTAGCCCTAGCCCTAGCCCTAAAGCCCTAACGCTAGCCCTAGGACCAAAGCCCTAACAGCCTTAGCCCTAGCCCTAGCCCTAAAGCCCTATAAGCCCTAGACCTAGCCCTGAAGCCCTATCGGCCCTCGCCCTAGATCTAGCCTTAAAGCCTTAACAGGCCTAAGCCTAGCCCTAAAGCCCTAAGTTCCCTAGTCCTAAATCCCTAACAGCCTTAGCCATAGCCCTAGCTCTAAAGCCCTATCAGCCCTAGCCCTAGCCATAAAGCCCTAATAGCCCTAAACCTAGCCCTAAAGCCCTAACATCCCTAGCCCTAATACTAGCCCTAAAGCCATCAGATCCCTAGCCCTAGCCCTAGCCGTAAAACCCTATTAGCCCTAGCCCAAGCACTAAAGCACTAACAGCCTTAAACCTAGCCCTAAGGCCCTAAGAAACCTAACCATAGATCTACCGCTAAAAGCCCTAATCGCCCTAACCCAAGCCCTAGCCCTAAAGCGCTAACATGCCTAGCCATAGCCCCAAAGCCAAAACAGCCCTAGCCCTAAAGCCATAACAGCCCTAGCCCTAAAGCCCTTTCCCTAATGCCCTAGCCCTATCCCTAGCCCTAAACCTAGCCCTAAACCCCTAGCCCTGGCCTTAGCCTTAAAGCCCTATCAGCCCTAGCCCTAGCACTAAAGCCCTAACAACCCTAACCCTAGGCCTAAAGCCCTTAACCTAATGCCCTAGCCCTAGCCCTAGCCCTAGCATTAAACCTATCCCAAAAGTCCTTACCCTGGCCTTAGCCGTAAAGCCCTAACAGTCCTAGCCCTAGCCCTAACCCTAAAGCCCTAAAAGCTCTAGCACTAACCCTAGCCCTAAAGCCCTATAAGCCCTAGCCCTAACCCTAGCCCTAAAGCCCTAACAGCCCTAGACCTAGCACTAGCCCTAAAACTCAAACAGCCCTAGACCTAACCCTAAAGCCCTAACAGACCTAGTCCTAGATCTACCCCAAAAGCCCTAACAGCCCTAGCCCAAGCACTATCCCTAAAGGCCTAACAGGAGTAGCACTATCCCTAAAGCCCTAACAACCTAGACCTAGCATTAGCCTTAAAGCCCTAACAGCAATTGCCCTAGCCCTAAATCCCTTAACCTAATGTCCTAGCCCTATCCCTATCCCTAAACCTAGCCCTAAAGTCCTAGCCCTGGCCTTATCCCTACAGACCTAACAGCCCTAGCCCTAGCCTAACCCTAAAGCCCTAACAGTTCTAGCAATAAACCTAGACTTAAAGCCCTATAAGCACTAGCCCTAACCATAGACCTAAAGCCCTATCAGCCCTAGACCTAGAACTAGTTCTAAAGCCCTAACAACACTAACATCCTTAGTCCTAAAGCCCTAACAACCCTAGTCCTAAAGTCATATCAGTCCTAGCTCTAGCCCTAGCCCTAAGCCCTATCAGCCCTAGCCCAAGCCCTAGCCCTAGCCCTAGGCCTAATGGCCTAGTAGCCCTAGCCCTAGCCCTAGCCCTAAAGCCCTTGCCCTAATGCCCTAGCCCTAGCC
>NW_006408951.1:1357481-1360083 GCF_000296735.1 Chrysochloris asiatica
CCTAGCCCTAGACCTAAATCTCTAACAGCACTAGCACTAGCACTAGCCCTAAAGCCCTAACATCACTGGCCCTAGCCCAAATGCCCTAGACCTAATTCCCTAGACGAATCCCTACAGCCCTAGCCCTATCCCTGTCAATAAAGCCCTAAAAGCTCTAGCTCTATCCCTATCGCTAAAGCAATAATAGCCGTAGACATAGCCCTAGCACTAAAGCCCTAACAGCCTTAGCCCTAGCCGTAAATCCCTTAACCTAAGCCCTAGTCGTATGCCTAGCATTAAACCTAGTCCTAAATTCCTTGCCCTGGCCTTATCCCTAAAGCCGTAACAGCCTTATCCCTATCCCTGAAGCCCTTTCCCTAATGCCCTAGACCTATCCCTAGCCCTAAACCTAGCCCTAAACTCCTAGCGCTGGCCTAAGCCCTAAGGCCCTAGCAGCCCTAGCCCTAACACTAAAGCCCTAGCAGCCCTAGCCCTAGGCCTAAATCCCTTAACCTTAACAGGCTAACCCTATCCCTATCCCTAAAGCCCTAACAGCTGGAGACCTTGCCATAGCCCTAAAGCACTAACAGCCCTAGCCCTAGGCCTAAAGACCTAGCCCTGAATCCTTAGCCCTAGCACTATCACTAAAGCCCTAACAGCCCTAGCCATAGCCTAAAAGCCCTAAGAGCCCTAGCCCTAGCCCTACTCGAAAGCCCTAACAGCCCTAGTACTAGCACTAGCCCTAAAGCCCTAACAGCCCTAGCCATAGCCTAAAAGCCTTAAGAGCTCTAGCCCTAGCCCTAGCCCTACACTAAAGCCCTAACAGGGCTAGTACTAGCACAAGCCCTAAAGCCATAACAGTCCTATCCCTATCCCTAGCCCTAAAGCCCTATCAGCCCTAGCCCTAGCCCTAAAGCTCTAGCAGCCCTAGATTTAGACCTAAAGCCCTAACGGACCTAGCCCTAGACCTACCCTAAAAGCTCTAATAGCGCTAGCCCAAGCCCTACCCTATAGTCCTAACAGGCCTAGCCCTAGCCCTAAAGCCCTATCAGCCCTAGACCTAGCCCGAGTCCTAAAGCCCTAGCAGCCTTAACATCCCTAGCCCTAAAGCCCGAACAGCTCGAGTCCTAAACCATAACAGTCCAAGCCCTAGCCCTAGCCCTAAAGCCTTATCAGCCGTAGCCCAAGCCCTAGCCCCAGCCTTAAAGCCCTAAGAGCCCTAGCCCTAGCCCTAAAGCCCTAATAGCCCTAGCCCTAGCCCTAAAGCCCTAATAGCCCTAGCCCTAGGACTAATAGCCTAGTAGCCCTAGCCCTAGCCCTAAAGCCCTTGCCCTAATGCCCTAGCCCTAGCAATAAAGCCCTAACCCTAGCCCTAAAGCCCTAAGAGTCCTAGCCCTAGCCCTAAAGCCGTATAAGCCTTAGCCCTAACCCTAGCCCTAAATCCCTAACAGCCCTAAGGCTAGCCCTAAAGCCCTAACTTTCCTAGTCCTAAAGCGATAACAGCACTAGCCATAGCCTAGCCCTAAATCCCTAACAGCACTAGCCCTAGCCCTAAAGCTATAAAAGCCCTAGCCCTAGACCTAAATCTCTAACAGCACTAGAACTAGCACTAGCCCTAAAGCCCTAACATCACTGGCCCTAGCCCAAATGCCCTAGACCTAACTCCCTAGACGAATCCCTACAGCCCTAGCCCTAGCCCTGTCAATAAAGTCCAAAAAGCTCTAGCTCTATCCCTACCGCTAAAGCAATAATAGCCGTAGACATAGCCCTAGCACTAAAGCCCTAACAGGCTTAGCCCTAGCCCTAAATCCCTTAACCTAAGCCCTAGTTGTATGCCTAGCATTAAACCTAGTCCTAAATTCCTTGCCCTGGCCTTATCCCTAAAGCCGTAACAGCCCTAGCCCTAGCCCTAGCCCTAAAGCCCTAACAGCCCTAGCCCTAGCCCTGAAGCCCTTTCCCTAATGCCCTAGCCCTATCCCTAGCCCTAAACCTAGCCCTAAACCCCTAGTGTTGGCCTAAGCCCTAAGGCCCTAGCAGCCCTAGCCCTAACACTAAAGCCCTAACAGCCCTAGCCCTAGGCCTAAATCCCTTAACCTTAACAGGCTAACCCTATCCCTATCCCTAAAGCCCTAACAGCTGTAGACCTTGCCATAGCCCTAAAGCAATAACAGCCCTAGCCCTAGCCCTAAAGACCTAGCCCTGAATCCTTAGCCCTAGCCCTATCACTAAAGCCCTAACAGCCCTAGCCATAGCCTAAAAGCCCTAAGAGCCCTAGCCCTAGCCCTACTCTAAAGCCCTAACAGCCCTAGTACTAGCACTATCCCTAAAGCCCTAACAGTCCTATCCCTATCCCTAGCCATAAAACCCTATCAGCCCTAGACCTAGACCTAAAGCCCTAGCAGCCCTAGACTTAGACTTAAAGCCCTAACGGACATAGCCCTAGACCTACCCTAAAAGCTCCAATAGCGCTAGACCAAGCCCTACCCTATAGCCCTAACAGGCCTAGCCCTAGCCCTAAAGCCCCAACAGCCCTAGACCAAGCCCTAGACCTAAAGCCCTAACAGCACTGGGCCTAGCCCTAAAGCACTTGACCTAATGCCCTAGCCCTAGATCTAGCCCTAAA
>NW_006408951.1:1377223-1379457 GCF_000296735.1 Chrysochloris asiatica
AGCCCTAACATCCCGAGTCCCAAAGCCCTAACACCCTAGCCCTAGCCCTAAAGCCCTATCAGCCCTAGCCCTAGCCCTAAAGCCCTATCAGCCCTAGCCCTAGCACTAAAGCCCTATCAGCACTAGCCCTAGCCCTAAAGCCCTTTCCCTAATGCCCTAGCCCTAGCCCTAGCCCTAAACCGAGCCCTTAATCGCTAGCCCTGTCCTTAGCCCAAAAGCCCAAACAGACCTACCCTAGCCATAGCCGTAAAGCCCTAACAGCTCTAGACATAAAGCCCTATAAGCCCTAGCCATAACCCTAGCCTTAAAGCCCTATCAGCCCTAGCCCTATCTCTAAAGCCCTAACAACCCTCAGTCTAGCCCTAAAGCCCTAACAGCTCTAGCCCTAGCCTTAGCCCTAAAGCCCTAACATCCCTATCCCAAGCATTAGCCCTACAGCCCTAACAGCACTGGCCCTAGCCCTAAAGCCCTTGACCTAATGCCCTAGCCCTAGACCTAGCCCTAAAGCCCTAGCCCTGTCACTACAGGCCAAATAGCACTAGCTCTAACCCTAGCCCTAAAGCAATAACAGCCCTAGCCCTAGCCCTAGCACTAAAGCCATAACAGGCTAGCCCAAGCTCTATCCCTAAAGCCCTAGCAGCTGTAGCCCTAGCCCTAACCCTAGCCCTAAAGCACAAACAGCCCTAGCCTTAGCCCTAGCCCTAAAGCCCTAACAGGCCTATCCCTAGCCCTAAATCATTAAGAGCCCTAGCCTTAGCCCTAAAGCCCTAACAGCCCTAGCCCAAGCCCTAGCCCTAAAAGCCAAACAGCACTGACCCTAGCCCTAAAGCCCTTGAACTAATGCCCTAGCCCTAGACCTGGTCCTAAAGCCCTAGCCCTAGCCCTGTCCCTAAAGGCATAAAAGCACTAGCCCTAGCCCAAGCCCTAAAACCCTAACAGCTGTAGCCCTAGCCCTAGCCGTAAAGCACAAACAGCCCTAGCCCTAGCCCTAGCCCTAATTCAATAACAGCCCTAGCCGTATCCCTAAAGCCCTAACAGCTCTAGCCCAAGTCCTAGCCCTAGCACTAAAGCCCTAACAACCCTATCCCTAGCCCAAAAGCCCTTAACCTAATGACCTAGCCCTTTCCCTCGCATTAAACCTAGCCCTAAAATCCTTGCCCTGGCCTTAGCCCCAAAGCCGTAACAACCCTAGACCTAGCCCTAGCACTAAACCTCTAAAAGCTCTAGCACTAACCCTAGCCCTAAATCCCTATAAGCCCTAGCCCTAAACCTATCCCTAAAGACCTAACAGCCCTAGCGCAAGCCCTAGACCCAAAGCCCTATCAGCTCTAGCCCTAGCCCTAAAGCCCGATAAGCCCTACCCTTACACAAGCCCTAAAGCCCTATCAGCCCTAGCCCTATGCCTAAAGCCCTAACAGCCCTAAGCCTAGCCTTAAAGCCCTAACAGCGCTTGCCCTAAAGCCCTAACAGCCCAAGCCCTAGCCATAAAGCCCTATCAGCCCTAGCACTAGTTCTAAAACCCTAACTGACCTAGACCTAGACCAAAAGCCCTAGCAGACCAAGCCCTAGACCTACCCCTAAAGCCTTAACAGCCCTAGCCCAACCCTAGACCTAAAGCCGTAACAGGCCTATCCCTAGCCATAAAGCCCTAAAAACACTAGCTCTAACCGTAGCCCTAAATCCATAACTGGCCTAGCCATAGCCCAGGCTTTAAAGCCTTTACAGGCTAACCCTAGCCGTATCCCTAAAGCCCTAACAGCAGTAGACCTTGCCATAGCCCTAAAGTATTAACAGCCCTAGCCCTAGCCCTAAAGACCTAGCCCTAAATCCTTAGCCCTAGCTCTAGCCCTAAAGCCCTAACAGCCCTAGCCATAGCCTAAAAGCCCTAAGAGGCCTAGCCCTAGCTCTACCCTAAAGCCCTAACAGCCCTAGTACTAGCACTAGCCCTAAAGCCCTAACAGTCCTATCCCTATCCCTAGCCCTAAAGCCCTATCAGCCCTAGCCCTAGACCTAAAGCCTTGCAGCCCTAGACTTAGACCTAAAGCCCTAACGGACCTAGCCCTAGACCTACCCTAAAAGCTCTAATAGTGCTAGCCCAAGCCCTACCCTATAGCCCTAAAAGGCCTAGCCCTAGCCCTAAAGCCCCAACAGCCCTAGACCAAGCCCTTGACCTAATGCCCTATCCCTAGATCTAGCTCTAAATCCCTAGCACTGGCCTTAGCCCAAAAGCCCTA
>NW_006408951.1:1379676-1383138 GCF_000296735.1 Chrysochloris asiatica
AGCCCTAGCCCTAACCCTAGCTTTAAAGCCCTATCAGCACTAGGCCTAACTCTATAGCCCTAACAGACCTAAGCCTAGCCCGGCAGCTCTAACAGCCCTAGTTCTAAAGCCCTAACAGCTCTAGCCCTAGCCCTAAAGCCCTATAAGCCCTAGCCATAAAGCCCTAACAGCCCTAGACTTAGCACTAGCCCTAAAGCCCAAACAGCCCTAGACCTAGCCCTAAAGCCCTAACAGATCTAGTCCTAGATCTAACCCCAAAAGCCCTAACAGTCCTAGCCCAAGCCCTAACCCTAAATCCCTAACAGGAGTAGCCCTAGCCCCAAAGCCCTAACAGCCCTAGCCCTAGCACTATCCCTAAAGCCCTAACAGCCCTAGACCTAGCATTAGCCTAAAAGCACTAACAGCCATAGTCCAAGCCCTAAAGCCCTTAACTTAATGTCCTAGCCTTAACCCTAGCCCTAACCCTAGCCCTAAAATCCTAACCATGGCCTTATCCCTACAACCCTAACAGCCCTAGCCCTAGACTAGTCCTAAAGCCCTAACAGCCCTAGTCCTAAAGCCATATCTGTCCTATCCCTAGCCCTAGCCCTAAGTCCTATCAGCCTTGCCCAAGCCCTAGCCCAGCCTTAAAGACCTAAGAGCCCTAGCCCTAGGCCTAAAGCCCTAACACTAGCCCTAGCCCTAGGCCAAATGGCCTTATAGCCCTAGCACTCACCTTAAAACACTTGCCCTAATGCCCTAGCCCTAGGCCTAGCCCTAAAGCCCTAACCCTAGCCCTTAAGCCCAAACAGCCCTAACCCTAGCCCTAAAGCCCAATAAGCCATAGCCCTAAAACTAGCCCTAGGCCTAATGGCCTAACAGCCCTAACCCTAGACTTAGTCCTAAGCCTAATGTCCTAACAGCCCTAGCCCTAGCCCTAAAGCCCTTGCCCTAATGTCCTAGCCCTAGCCCTAGCCCTAAAGCCCTAACCCTAGCCCTAGCCCTAAAGCCCTAAGATCCTAAGCCTAGCCCTAAAGTCCTAACATCCCTAGTCCTAAAGCCCTAACACCCTAGCCTAGCCCTAAAGCCCTATTAGCCCTAGCCCTAGCCCTAAAGCCCTAACAGCCCTAGACTTAGCCCTAAAGCCGTAACAGACCTAGACCTAGACCTACCCCAAAAGCCCTAACAGCCCTAGCCCTAAAGCCTTAACAGCCCTAAGCCTAGACCAAAAGCACTAACATCCCTAGTCCTAAAGCCGTAACAGCCGTAGCCTTAGCCCCAAAGTCCTATCAGCCCTAGCCCTAGCCCTAAAGCCTTAATAGCCCTTGCCCTAGCCCTAATGCCCTATCACTATCCCTAGCCCAAACCTAGCCCAAAACCCTTAGTCTGGCCTTAGCCCAAAAGCCCTAACAGCCTTAGCCCTAGCCCTAGCCGTAAAGCCCTAACAGCTCTAGCCCTAAAGCTCTATAGGCCCTAGCCCTAACCCTAGCCTTAAAGCCCTATCAGCCCTATCCCTAGCTCTAAAGCCCTAACAGACCTAAGCATAGCACGACAGCCCTAACAGCCCTAGTCCTAAAGCCCTAAGAGCTCTAGCCCTAGCCCTAAAGCCCTATAAGCCCTAGCCCTAAAGCCCTAACAGCCCTAGACCTAGCACTAGCCCTTAAACTCAAACAGCCCTAGACCTAACCCTAAAGCGCTAACAGACCTTGTCCTAGATCTACCCCAAAAGCCCTAACAGCACTAGCCGAAACCCTAGCCCTAAAGCCCTAACAGGAGTAGCACTATCCCAAAAGCCGTAACAATCCTAGCCCTAGCCCAACCGTAAAGCCCTAACAGCTCTAGCCCTAAAGCCCTATAAGCCTTAGCCCTTACCATAGCGTTAAAGCCCTATCAGCCCTAGCCCTAGCTCTAAATTACTAACAGCCCTAAGCCTAGCCCAACAGCCCTAACAGCCCTAGTCCTAAAGCCCTAAGAGCTCTAGCCCTAGCCCTAAAGCCCTATAAGCCCTAGCGCTAAAGCCCTAACAGCCCTAGTCCAAGCACTATCCCAAAAGCCCAAACAGCCCTAGATCTTTCCCTAAAGCCCTAACAGACCTAGTCCCAGATCTACCCCAAAAGCCCTAACAGCCCTAGCCCAAGCCCTAGCCCAAAAGGCCTAACAGGAGTAGCGCTATCCCTACAGACCTAACAGCCCTAGCCATAGCCTAGCCCAAAAGCCCTAACAGCTTTAGCAATAACCCTAGACTGAAAGCCCTATAAGCACTAGCCCTAACCCTAGCCATAAAGCCCTATCATCCCTAGACCTAGACCTAGTTCTAAAGCCCTAACAACACTAACATCCCTAATCCTAAAGCCCTAACAGCCCGAGTCCTAAAGCCATATCAGTCCTAGCCCTAGCCTTAGCCCTAAGCCCTATCAGCCCTAGCCCAAGCCCTAGCCCTAGCCTTAAAGACCTAAGAGCCCTAGCCCTACTCCTAAAGCCATATCAGTCCTAGCCCTAGCCCTAAGCCCTATCAGCCCCAGCCCAAACCCTAGCCCTAGCCTTAACGACCTAATAGCCCTATCCCTAAAGCCCTTGCCCTAATGCCCTAGCCCTAGCCCTAAATTCCTAACCCTAGCACTAGCCATAAAGCCCTAACATCCCTAGCCCTAAAGCCCTAATCCCGTAAGCCTAGCCCTAAAGTCCTAACGTCCCTAGTCCTATAGCCCTAATACCCTAGCCCTAGCCCTAAAGCCCTATCAGCCCTAGCCCTAGCACAAAAGCCCTAACAACCCTAGCGCTAGCCCTAAAGCCCTTTCCCTAATGTCCTAGCCCTATACCTAGCCCTAAATCCATTGCCCTGGTCTTAGCCCAAAAGCCCTAACAGACTGATGCTAGCCATAGCCATAAAGCCCTAACAGCTTTAGCCCTAAAGCCCTATAAGCCCTAGCCATAAACCTAGCCTTAAAGCCCTATCAGCCCTAGCCCTAGCCCTAAATCACTAACAGACCTAGCCCTAGCCCTAAGCCCTATCAGCCCTAGCCCTAAATCCCGAACAGCCCTTGCCCTAGCCCTAAAGCCTTTTCCCTAATGCCCTAGCCCTATCCCTAGCCCAAACCTAGCCTAAAACCCTAGGCCTGGCCTTAGTCCAAAAGCCCTAACAGCCCTAGCCCTAGCCCTAGCCATAAAGCCCTAACAGCTCTAGCCCTAAAGCCCTATAAGCCCTAGCCCTAACCCTAGCCTTAAAGCCCTATCAGCCCTATCCCTAGTTCTAAAGCCCTAGCAGCCCTAAGCCTAGCACGACAGCCCTAACAGCCCTAGTCCTAAAGCCCTAACAGCTCTAGCCCTAGCCCTAAAGCCCTATAAGCCCTAGCCCTAAAACCCTAACAGCCCTAGACCTAGCACTAGCCCTAAATCCCAAACAGCCCTAGACATAGCCCTAAAGCCCTAACAGACCTAGTCCTATATCTACCCCAGAAGCCCTAACAGCCCTAGCCCAAGCCC
>NW_006408951.1:1383978-1386437 GCF_000296735.1 Chrysochloris asiatica
CCCTAAAGCCTTAACAGCCCTAGCCCAACCCTAGACCTAAAGTCTTAACAGGCCTAGCCCTATCCATATAGCCCTAAAAACACTACCTCTAACCCTATCCCTAAATCCGTAACAGCCCCAGCCCTAGCCCTAACCCTAAATCCCTAACAGACCTAGAAATAGCCTAAAAACCCTAAGACCCCTAGCCTTAGCCCTACCCTAAAGCCCTAACAGCACTAGCACTAGCATTAGCCCTAAAGCCCTAACAGTCCTATCCCTATTTCTAGCCCTAAAGCCCTATCTATGAGCCCTAGCCCTAGACCTAAAACCCTAACAGACCTAGACCAAGGCCTAGCCCTAAAGCCCTATCAGCCCTAGCCCTAGCCCTAGGCCTAAAGCCCTAACAGCCCTAAGCGGAGCCCTAAAGCCCTAACAGCGCTTGCCCTAAAGCCCTAACAGCCCAAGCCCAAGCCATAAAGCCCTATCAGCCCTAGCACTAGTTCTAAAACCCTAACAGACCTAGACCTAGACCAAAAGCCCTAACAGACCAAGCCCTAGACCTACCCCTAAAGCCTTAACAGCCCTAGCCCAACCCTAGACCTAAAGCCCTAACAGGCATAGCCCTAGCCATAAAGTCCTAAAAACACTGGCTCTAACCCTAGCCCTAAATCCATAACAGCTCTAGCCCTAGTCCTAGCCCTAAAGTCCAAACAGCGCTAGACCAAACGCTAGCCCTAAAGCCCTAACAGAATTGGGCCTAGCCCTAAAGGCCTTGACCTAATGCCCTAGCCCTAGATCTAGCCCTAAAACCCTAGCCCTAGACATGTCCTTAAAGGCCTAAAAGTACTAGCTCTAACCCTAGCCCTAAAGCAATAAGAGCCCTAGCACTAGCACTAGCCCTAAAGCCCTAACAGGCTATCCCTATCCCTATCCCTAAAGCCCTTACAGCCCTAGCCCTAGCCCTAGCCCTAATTGCCTAACAGCCCTAGTCCTAGCCGTAAAGTCCTTGCCTTAATACCCTAGCCTGAAACCAAGCCCTAAATTCCTATCCCTAGCCCTGCCCCTACAGGCCTATAAGCACTAGCTCTAACCCTAGCTCTAAAGCAATAACAGCCCTAGGCCTAGCCATAGCCCTAGCCCTAAACCCTAACAGGATAGGCCTAGCCCTATCCCTAAAGCCCAAACAGCTGTAGCCCTAGCCCTAGCCCTAAAGCACAAACAGCCCTAGCCCTAGCCCTAGCCTTAAATCACTAACAGCCCTAGCCCTAGCCCGAAAGCCCTATCAGCCCTAGCCCTAGCCGTAAAGCCCTTTCCCTAATGCCCTAGCCCTATCCTTAGGCCTAAACCTAGCCCTAAAGCCCTAGCCCTGGCCTTAGCCGAAAAGCCGTAACAGCCCTAGCCCTAAAGCCGTAACAGCCCTAGCCCTAGACCCATAGCCCTATCAGCCCTAGCCCTAGCCCTAAAGCATTTTCCCTAATGCCCTATCCCTATCCCTAGCCCTAAACCTAGCCCTAAAGCCCTAGCCCTGGCCTTAGGCCAAAAGCCCTAACAGCCCTAGCCCTAGTCCTAGCCGTAAAGCCCTAACAGATCTAGCCCTAAAGCCCTATAAGCCTTAGCCCTAGCCTTAGCCGTAAAGCCTTATCAGCCCTAGCCCTAACTCTAAAGCCCTAACAGCCCTAAGCCTAGCCCGACAGAACTAACAGCCCTAGTCCTAAAGCCCTAAGAGCTCTATCCCTAGCCCTAAAGCCCTATAAGCCCTAGCCCTAAAGCCCTAACAGCCCTAGACCTACCACTAGACCTAAAGTCCAAACAGCCCTATACCTGGCCCTAAAGCCCTAACACACTTAGTCCTAGATCTGGCCCAAAAGCCCTAACAGACCTAGCCCAAGCCCTAGCCCTAAATCACTAACAGGAGTAGCCCTAGCCCTAAAGCCCTAGCAGCCCTAGCCCTAGCCCTAGCCCTAGCCCTAGCCCTAATTGCCTAACAGCCCTAGGCGTAGCCATAAAGTCCTTGCCTTAATACGCTAGCCCGACACCTAGCCCTAAAGTCCTAGCCCTACCCCTGACACTACAGGCCGAAAAGCACTAGCTCTAACCCTAGCCCTAAAGCAATAACAGCCCTAGCCCTAGTCCTAGCCCTAAAGCCCTAACAGGCTAGCCATATCCCTATCCCTAAAGCCCTAACAGCTGTAACCCTAGCCCTAGCCCTAAAGCACAAAAAGCCCTAGCCCTAGCCCTAAATCACTAACAGCCCTAGCTCTATCCCTAAAGCCCTAACAGCCCTAGCCCTAGCCCTAGCCCTAATTGCCTAACAGCCCTAGCCCTAGCCGTAAAGTCCTTGCCTTAATACCCTAGCCTGAGACCTAGCCCTAAAGCATTATCCCTAGCCCTGCCCCTACAGGCCTAAAAGGACTAGTTCTAACCCTAGCTCTAAAGCAATAACAGCCCTAGCCCTAGCCCTAGCACTAAACCCTAACAGG
>NW_006408951.1:1388232-1388977 GCF_000296735.1 Chrysochloris asiatica
CTTAGTCCTAGATCTGGCCCAAAAGCCCTAACAGACCTAGCCCAAGCCCTAGCCCTAAATCCCCAACAGGAATAGCCCTAACCCTAAAGCCCTAGCAGCCCTAGTCCTAGCCCTAGCCTTAATTGCCTAACAGCCCTAGTCGTAGCCGTAAAGTCCTTGCCTTAATACGCTAGCCCAACACATAGCCCTAAAGCCCTAGCCCTACCCCTGACATTACAGGCCTAAAAGCACTAGCTCTAACCCTAGCCCTAAAGCAATAACAGCCCTAGCCCTAGTGCTAGCCCTAAAGCCCTAACAGGCTAGCCATATCCCTATCCCTAAAGCCCTAATAGCTGTAACCCTAGCCCTAGCCCTAAAGCACAAACAGCCCTAGCCCTAGCACTAAATCACTAACAGCCCTAGCTCTATCCCTAAAGCCCTAACAGCCCTAGCCCTAGCCCTAACTCTAAAGCCCTAACAGCCCTAGCCCTAGCCCTAAAGCCCTTTCCCTAATGCCCTAGCCGTATCCTTAGGCCTAAACCTAGCCCTAAACTTTAGCCCTGGCCTTAGCCGAAAAGCCCTAACAGCCCTAGCCCTAAAGCTGTAACAGCCCTAGCCCTAGCCCCATAGCCCTATCAGCCCTAGCCCAAGCCCTAAAGCATTTTCCCTAATGCCCTAGCCCTATCCCTAGCCCTAAACCTAGCCCTAAAGCCTTAGCCCTGGCCTTAGGCCAAAAGCCCTAACAGCCCTAGCCCTAGCCCTAGCC
>NW_006408951.1:1397863-1398523 GCF_000296735.1 Chrysochloris asiatica
CTACCCCAGAAGCCCTAACAGCCCTAGCCCAAGCCCTAGCACTAACAGGAGTAGCACTATCCCTAAAGCCCTAACAACCCTAGACCTAGCATTAGCCTAAAAGCCCTAACAGCCATTGCCCTAGCCCTAAAGCCCTTAACCTAATGTCCTAGCCCTAAAGTCCCAGCACTGGCCTTATCCCTACAGACCTAACAGCTCTAGCCCTAGCCAAGCCCAAAAGCCCTAACAGCTTTAGCAATAACCCTAGACTTAAAGCCCTATAAGCACTAGCCCTAACCCTAACCCTAAAGCCCTATCATCCCTAGACCTAGACCTAGTTCTAAAGCCCTAACAACACTAACATCCCTAATCCTAAAGCCCTAACAGCCCTAGTCCTAAAGCCATATCTGTCCTAGCCCTAGCCTTAGCACTAAGCCCTATCAGCCGTAGCCCAAGCCCTAGCCCTAGTCTTAAAGACCTAAGAGCCCTAGCACTACTCCTAAAGCTATATCAGTCCTAGCCATAGCCCTAAGCCCTATCAGCCCTAGTCCAAGCCCTAGCCCTAGCCTTAAAGACCTAATAGCCCTAAACCTAGCGCTAGCCCTAAAGCTCTAACAGCCCTAGCCCAAGCCCTAGGCCTAATGGCCTCATAACCCTGGACCTAGCCTTAAAGCCCTTGCC
>NW_006408951.1:1398892-1401877 GCF_000296735.1 Chrysochloris asiatica
AAAGCCCTAACAGCCCTAGCCCAAGCCCTAGCCCAAAAGCCCTAACAGGAGTAGCGCTATCCCTAAAGCCCTAACAGCCCTAGCCCTAGCACTATCGCTAAAGCCCTAACAACCTTAGACCTAGCATTAGCCTAAAAGCCCTAACAGCCATAGCCCAAGCCCTAAAGCCCTTAACTTAAGGTCCTAGCCCTATCACTAGCTCTAAACCTAGCCCTAAAGTCCTAGTCCTGGCCTTATCCCTACATCCCTTAAAGATCTAGCCCTAGCCTAGCCCTAAATCCCTAACAGCTCTAGCAATAACCCTACACCTAAAGCCCTATAAGCACTATCCCTGACCCTAGCCCTAAAGCCCTATCAGCCCTAGACGTAGATCCTAGTTCTAAAGCCCTAACAGCACTAACATCCCTAGTCCTAAATCCCTAACAGCCCTAGTCCTAAAGCCATATCAGTCCTAGCCGTAGCCCTAAGCCCTATCAGCCCTAGCCCAAGCCTTAGCCCTATCCCTAAATCCCTAACAGCCCTAACCCTAGCCCTATCCCTAATTGCCTAACAGCCCTAGCCCTAGCCGTAAAGTCCTTGCCATAATACACTAGCCCGAGACATAGCCCTAAAGCCCTAGCCCTGGCCCTATCCCTACAGGACTAAAAGCACTAGCTCTAACCCTAGCTCTAAAGAAATAACAGCCCTAGCCCTAACCCTAGCCCTAAACCATAAAAGGCTAGCCCTAGCCCTATCCTTAAAGCCCTAACAGCTGTAGCCCTATCCCTAGCCCTAAAGCACAAACAGCCCTAGCCCAAGCCCTAGTCCTAAAGCCCTAACAGCCCTAAGCTTAGCCCTAAAGCCCTAACATCCCTAGTCCTAAAGCCCTAACAGCCCTAGCCCTTGCCCTAAATCCCTATAAGCCCTAGCCCTGGCCTTAGCCCAAAAATCCCTAACAGCCCTAGCCCTAAAGCCATAAAAGCTCTAGTCCTAGCCCCACAGCCCTATCAGCCCTATCCCTAGCTCGAAAGCCCTAACAGACCTAAGCCTAGCCCAACAGCCCTAACAGCCCTAGTCTTAAAGCCCTAACAGCTCTAGCCCTAGCCCTAAAGCCCTATAAGCCCTAGCCCTAAAGCAGTAACAGCCCTAGACCTAGCACTAGCCCTAAATCCCAAACAGCCCTAGACATAGCCCTAAAGCCCTAACAGACCTAGTCCTATATCTACCCCAGAAGCCCTAACAGCCCTAGCCCAAGCCATAGCCCTAAAGCCCTAACAGGTGTAGAACTATCCCTAAAGCCCTAACAACCCTAGACCAAGCATTAGCCTAAAAGCCCTAACAGCCATTGCCCTAGCTCTTAAGCCCTTAACCTAATGTCCTAGCCCTAAAGTCTTAGCCCTGGCCATATCCCTACAGACTTAACAGCCCTAGCCCTAGCCCTAGCCCTAATTGCCTAATAGCCCTAGCCGTAGCCGTAAAGTCCTTGCCTTAATACGCTAGCCCGACACCTAGCCCTAAATCCCTAGCCCTACCCCTGACCCTACAGGCCTAAAAGTACTAGCTCTAAACCTAGCCCTAAAGCAATAACAGCACTAGCCCTAGTCCTAGCCCTAAAGCCCTAACAGGCTAGCCATATCCCTATCCCAAAAGCCCTAACAGCTGTAGCCCTATAAGCCCTAGCCCTAAAGCCCAAACAGCCCTAGACCTAGCACTAGCCCTAAAGCCCAAACAGCCTTAAACCTAGCCCTAAAGCCCTAACAGACTTAGTCCTAGATCTACCCCAAAAGCCTTAACAGACCTAGCCCAAGCCGTAGCGCTAAATACCTAACAGGAGTAGCCCTAGCCCTAAAGCCCTAACATCCCTAGCCCTAGCACTATCCCTAAAGCCCTAACAGCCCTAAACGTAGCATTAGCCTAAAAGCCCTAACAGCCATAGCCCAAGCCCTAAAGCCCTCAACTTAATGTCCTAGCCCTATCACTAGCCCTAATCCTAGCCCTAAAGTCCTAGCCCTGGCCTTATCCCTACAGCCCTAACAGCCCTAGCCCTAGCCTAGCCCTAAAGCCCTAACAGCTCTAGCAATAACCCTAGACTTAAAGCTCTATAAGCACTAGCACTAATCCTAGCCCTAAAGCCCTATCAGCCCTAGACCTAGTTCTAAAGCCCAAACAACACTAACATCCCTAGTCCTAAAGCCATATCAGTCCTAGCCCTAGCCCTAGCCCTAAAGCCCTAACAGCCCTAGCACTAGCCGTAGCCCTAGGCCTAATGGCCTTTTAGCCCTAGCCCTAGCCTTAAAGCCTTTGCCTTAATGCCCTAGCCCTAGGCCTAGCCCTAAAGCCATAACCCTAGCCCTAAAGCTTTAACAGCCCTAACACTAGCCCTAAAGCCCTATAAGCCCTAGCCCTAAACTTAGCCCTAGGTCTAATGGCCTAACAAACCTAGCCCTAGTCCTAGGCCTAATGGCCTAACAGTCCTAGCCCTAGCCCTAAAGCCCTTGCCCTAATGCCCTAGCCCTAGCCCTAATGCCCTAACCCTAGCCCTAGCCATAAAGCCCTAACATCACTAGTCCCAAAGCCCTAACACCCTAGCCCTAGCCATAAAGCCCTATCTGCCCTAGCGCTAGCAATAATGCCATAACAACCCTAGCCCTAGCCATAAAGCCCCTTCCCTAATGCCCTAGCCCTAGCCCTAGCCCTAAACCTAGCCCTAAATCCCTAGCCCTGGCCTTAGCCCAAAAGCCCTAACAGACCTACCCTAGCCATAGCCGTAAAGCCCTAACAGCTCTAGCCCTAAAGCCCTATATGCCCTAGCCATAACCCGAGCCTTAAAGCCCTATCAGCTCTAGCCCTATCTCTAAAGCCCTAACAGCCCTAAGTCTAGCCCTAAAGCCCTAACGGCTCTAGCCCTATCCCTAGCGCTAAAGCCCTAACAGCCCTATCCCAAGCCCTAACCCTAAATCCCTAACAGCACTGGCCCTAGCCCTAGCCCTGTCCCTACAGGCCTAA
>NW_006408951.1:1402200-1405814 GCF_000296735.1 Chrysochloris asiatica
AGCCCTAGCCCTAACCCTAGCCCTAAAGCACAAACAGCCCTAGCCCTAGCCCTAAATCACTAACAGCCCTAGCCCTAGCCCTAAAGCCCTAACAGCCCTAGCCCAAGCCCTAGCCCTAAAGCCCTAACTGCCCTAAGCCTAGACCTAAAACCCTAAGGACCCTCGTTCTAAAGCCCTAACAGCCCTATCCCTATCCCTAGCCCTATCACTAAAGCCCTAACAGGCCTATCCCTAGCCCTAAATCATTAAGAGCCCTAACCCTAGCCCTAAAGCCATAACAGCCCTAGGCCTAAAGCCCTAACAGCACTGACCCTAGCCCTAAAGCCCTTGAACTAATGCCCTAGCCCTAGACCTGGCCCTAAAGCCCTAGCCCTACCCCTGTCCCTAAAGGCCTAAAAACACTACCTTAGCCCTATCACTAAAGCACAAACAGCCCTAGCCCTAGCCCTATTTCACTAACAGCCCTAGCCATATCCCAAAACCCTAACAGCCCTAGCCCTAGTTCTAGCCCTAGGACTAAAGCCCTAATAACCCTATCCCAAGCCCTAAAGCCCTTAACAATGCCCTAGCCCTATTCCTAGCATTAAACCTAGACCTAAAATCCTTGCCCTGTTCTTAGCCCTAAAGCGTAACAGCCCTAGACATAGCCCTAGCCCTAAACCTCGAAAATCTCTAGCACTAACCCTAGCACTAAAGCCCTATAAGCCCTAGCCTTAAACCTATCCCTAAAGACCTAACAGCCCTATCCCTAAAGCCCTAATGGGCCTATCCCTAGCCCTAAAGCCCTAACAGCCCTAGCCTAAGCCCTAGCCCTAAAGCCCTAACAGCACTGATCCTAGCCCTAAAGCACTTGAACTAATGCCCTAGCCCTAGTCCTGGCCCTAAAACCCTAGTCCTAGCCCTGTCCCTAAAGGCCTAAAAGCACTAGCCCTAGCCCAAGCCCCAAAGCCCTAACAGCTGTAGCCCTATCCCTAGCCCTAAAGCACAAACAGCCCTAGCCCTAGCCCTAATTCACTAACAGCCCTAGCCGTATCCCTAAAGGCCTAACAGCCCTAGCCCTAGCTCTAGCCCTAGTACTAAAGCCCTAACAACCCTATCCCTAGCCCTAAAGCCCATAACCTAATGTCCTAGCACTATCCCTAGCATTAAACCTAGCCCTAAAATCCTTGACCTGGCATTAGCCCTAAAGCCGTAACTGCCCTTGACCTAGCCCTAGCCCTAAACCTATCCCTAAAGACCTAACAGCCCTAGCCCAAGCCCTAGACCTAAAGCCCTACCAGCTCTAGCCCTAGCCCTAAAGCCCGATAAGCCCTAGCCCTAACCCAATCCCTAAAGCCCTATCAGCCCTAGCCCTAGCCCTAGGCCTAAAGCCTTAACAGCCCTAAGCCTAGCCCTAAAGCCCTAACAGCCCAAGCCCGAGACATAAAGCCCTATGAGCCCTAGCACTAGTTCTAAAACCCTAACAGGCCTAGACCTAGAACAAAAGCCCTAACAGACCAAGCCCTAGACCTACCCCTAAAGCCTTAACAGCCCTAGCCCAACCCTATACCTAAAGCCCTAACAGGCCTAGCCCTAGCCATAAAGCCAAAAAAACACTAGCTCTAACCCTAGCCCTAAATCCATAACAGCCCTAGCCCTAAAGCCATAACAGCCCTAGCTATAGCCTAAAAGCCCTAAAAGCCCTAGCCCTACCCTAAAGCCCTAACAGCCCTAGCACTAGCATTAGCCCTAAAGCCCTAACATTCCTATCCCTATCCCTTGCCCTAAAGGCCTATCAGCCCTAGCCCTAGACCTAAAGCCCTAACAGACCTAGCCCTAGACCTACCCAAAAGCCCTAATAGCGCTAGCCAAAGCCCTACCCTAAAGCCCTAACAGGCCTAACCCTAGCCCTAAAGCCCAAACAGCGCTAGACCAAGCCCTAGCCCTAAAGCCCTAACAGCACTGGGCCTAGCCCTAAAGCCCTTGACCTAATGCCCTAGCCCTAGATCTAGCCCTAAAGCCCTAGCCCTAGACCTGTCCCTAAAGTCCTAAAAGCACTAGCTCTAACCCTAGCCCTAAAGCAATAACAGCCCTAGCACTATCCCTAGCCCTAAAGCCCTAACAGGCTAGCCCTATCCCTATCACCAAAGCACTAACAGCTGTAACCCTAGCCCTAAAGCACAAACAGCCATAGCCATAGCCGTAAATCACTAAGAGCCTTAGCCCTATCCTTAAAGCCCTAACAGCCCTAGAATAGCCCTAGCCTTAAAGCCCTAAGAGCCCTAGCCCTATCCCTAGCCCTAAAGCCCTAACAGACCTATCCCAAGCACTAGCCCTAAAGCCCTAACAGCGCTAGGCCTAGCCCTAAAGCCCTTGACCTAATGCTCTAGCCCTAGATCTAGCCCTAAAGCCCTAGCCCTAGACCTGTCCCTAAAGGCCTAAAAGCACTAGCTCTAACCCTAGCCCTAAAGCAATAACAACCCTAGCACTAGCCCTAGCCCTAAAGCCCTAACAGGCTAGCCCTATCCCTATCCCTAAAGCCCTAACAGCTGTAACCCTAACCCTAGCCCTAAAGCGCAAACAGCCCTAGCCCTAGCCCTAAATCACTAAGAGCCCTAGCCCTATCCCTAAAGCCCTAACAGCCCTAGAATAGCCCCAGCATTAAAGCCCTAAGAGACCTAGCACTATAGCCCTAACAGCCCTAGCCCTAGCCCTAAAGCCCTTTCCCTAATGCCCTAGCCCAATCACTAGCCCTAAACCTAGCCCTAAATACCTAGCCCTGGCCTTAGCCGTAAAGCCTAACAGATCTTGCACTAATGCCTTATAAAGCCCTAGCCATAACCCTAGCCTTAAAGCCCTATCAGGCCTAGCCCTAGCTCTAAAGCCCTAACAGCCCTAAGTCTAGCCCTAAAGCCCTAACAGCTCAAGCCCTATCCCTATCCCTAAAGCCCTATCAGCCCTAGCCCTAGCCCTAAAGCCCTAACAGCCCTAGACTTAGCCCTAAAGCCCTAACAGACCTAGCCCTAGACCTACACCCAAAGCCCGAACAGGCCTAGTCCTAGGCCTAAAGCCCTAACAGCCCTATCCCTAGCCCAAGCCCTAAAGCCCTAACAGCACTGGCCCTAGCCCAAAAGCCCTTGACCTAATGCACTAGCCATAGACCTAGCCCTAAAGCCATAGCCCAAGATCTGTCCCTACAGGCCTAATAGCAATAGCTCTAACCCTAGCCATAAAGCAATAACAGCCGTAGCCCTAGCCCTAGCCGTAAAGCCCTAACAGGCTACCCTAGCTCTATTCCTAAAGCCCTAACAGCTGTAGCCCTATCCCTAACCCTAGCCATAAAACACAAACAGCCCTAGCCCTAGCCCTAAATCACTAACAGCCCTAGCCCTAGACCTAAAGCCCTAACAGCCCTAGCCCAAGCCCTATCCCTAAAGCCCTAACGGGCCTATCCCTATCCCTAAAGCCCTAACAGCCCTAGCCCAAGCCCTAGCCCTAAAGCCCTAACAGCACTGACCTGAGCCCTAAAGCCCTTGAACTAATGCCCAAGCCCTAGCCCTGGCCCTAAAGACCTAGCCCTAGCCCTGTCCCTAAAGGCCTAAAAGCACTAGCCTTAGCCCTAGCCCTAAAGCCCT
>NW_006408951.1:1407274-1407864 GCF_000296735.1 Chrysochloris asiatica
CAAGCCCTAGCCCTATCCCTAAAGCCCTAACAGCTGTAGCTCTAGCCCTAGCCCTAAAGCACAAACAGCCCTAGCCCTAGCCCTAAATCGCTAACAGCCCTAGCCCTAGGCCTAAAGCCCTAACAGCACTAGACCAAGGCCTAGCCCTAAAGACCTAACAGCCCTAAGCCTAGCCCTAAGCCCTAACATCCCTAGTCCTAAAGCCCTAACAGCCCTAGTCCTAGCCCTAAAGCCCTATAAGCCCTAACCCTAGCCCTAAAACCCTAAGAGCCCTAAGCCTAGCCCTAAAGCACTAACATCCCTAGTTCTAAAGTCGTAACAGCCCTAGCCCTAAAGCCCTATCAGCCCTAGCCCTAGCCCTAAAGCCCTAAAAGCCCTAGCCCTAGCACTAGCCGTAGCTCTAAAACCCTATCAGCCCAAGCCCTAGCACTAAAAACCTAACAGTCATAGACCTAGCCCTAAGGCCCTAAGAAATCTATCCCTAGACCTACCGCAAAGCCTTAAGAGCCCTAGACCTAGAACTAATTCTAAAGCCCTAACAGCACTAACATCCCTAGTCCTAAAGCCCTAACATCCTTAGTCCTAAAGCC
>NW_006408951.1:1408272-1408941 GCF_000296735.1 Chrysochloris asiatica
CTAGCCCTAAAGCCCTAACAGCTCTAGCCCTATCACTAGCCCTAAAGCCCTATAAGCCCTAGCCCTAAAGCCCTAACAGGCCTAGACTTAGCCCTAAAGCCCTAACAGACCTAGCCCTAGACCTACCCCAAAAGCCCTAACAGGCCTAGCCCTAGGCCTAAAGCCCTAACAGCCATATCCCAAGCCATAGCCCTAAAGCCCTTACAGCACTGGCCATAGCCCTAAAGCCCTTGACCTAATGCCCTAGCCCTAGACTTAGCCCTAAAGCACTAGTCCTAGCCCTGTCCCTACAGGCCTAATAGCACAAGCTCTAACCCTAGCCCTAAAGCAATAACAGCCCTAGACTTAGCCCTAAACTCTAACAGCCCAACCCTAGCCCTAAAGCGCTATAAGACCTAGCCCTAAACCTAGCCCTAGACATAATGGCCTAACAGCCCTAGCCTAGTCCTAGGCCTAATGGCATAAAAGCCCTAGCCCTAGCCCTAAAGCCCTTGCCCTAGTGCCCTAGCCCTAGCCCTAGCACTAATACCCTAACACTAGCTCTAGCCCTATAGCCCTAACAGCCCTAGCCCTATCCCTAAAGCCCTAACAGCCGTAAGCCTAGCCCTAAAGCCCTAACATCCCTAGTCCGAAAGCCCTAACTCCCTAGCCCTAGCCCTAAAGCCCTAT
>NW_006408951.1:1409564-1413877 GCF_000296735.1 Chrysochloris asiatica
AAAGCCCGAACAGGCCTAGCCCTAGGCCTAAAGCCCTAACAGCCCTATCCCAAGCCCTAGCCCTAAAGCCCAAACAGCACTTGCCCTAGCCCTAAAGCCCTTGACCTAATGCCCTAGCCCTAGACCTAGCCCTAAAGCCCTAGACCTAGCCCTGTCCCTACAGGCCTAATAGCACTAGCTCTAACCCGAGCCGTAAAGCAATAACAGCCCTAGCCCTAACCCTAGCCGTTAAGCCCTAACAGGCTACCCTAGTTCTATCCCTAAAGCCCTAACAGCTGTAGCCCTAGCCCTAACCCTAGGCATAAAACACAAACAGCCCTAGCCCTAGCCCTAAATCAGTAACAGCCCTAGCCCTAGCCCTAAAGCCCTTACAGCCCTAGCCCAAGCCCTAGCCCTAAAGTGCTAACAGCCCTAAGCCTAGACCTAAAGCCCTAACAACCCTAGTCCTAAAGCCTTTAACCTAATACCCAAGCCCTAACCCTAACATTAAACCTAGCCCTAAAATCCATGCCCTGGACTTAGTCCTAAAGCCCTAAAAGCCCTAGCCCTAGCCCTAAACTTCTAAAAGCTCTAGCACTAACCCAAGCCCTAAAGCCCTATAAGCCCTAGCCCTAAACCAATCCCTAAAGCCCTAACAGCCCTAGCCCAAGCCCTAGACCTAAAGCCCTACCAGCTCTAGCCCTAGCCCTAAAGCCCGAAAAGCCCTAGCCCTAAGCCAAGCCCTAAAGACCTATCAGCCCTATCAGCCCTAGCCCTAGCCCTAGGCCTAAAGCCCTAACAGCCCTAAGCCTTGCCCTAAAGCCTAACAGCGCTTGAGCTAAAGCCCTAACAGCCCAAGCCCTAGCCTTAAAGCCCTATCAGCCCTAGCCCTAGTCCTAATACCCTAACAGACCTAGACCTAGAACAAAAGCCCTAAGAGACCAATCCCTAGACATACGCCTAAAGCCTTAACAGCTCTAGCCCAACCCTAGACCTATAGCCCTAACAGGCCTAGCCCTAGCCCTAAAGCCCTAAAAGCACTAGCTCTAACCCTAGCCCTAAATCCATAACAGCCCTAGCCCTAGCCCTAAAGCCTTAACAGACTAGCCCTAGCCCTAGCCCTAAAGCCCTAACAGCTGTAGGCCTTGCCATAGCCCTAAAGCACTAACAGCCCTAGACCTAGCCCTAAAGCCCTAGCCCTAAATCCTTAGCCCGAGCCCTAGTCCTAAAGCCCTAAAAGCCTTAGCCCTATCCCTAAAGCCCTAACAACCCAAGCCATAGCCTAAAAGCCCTAAGAGCCCTAGCCCTAGCCCTACCCTAAAGCCCTAACAGCCCTATCCCTAGCACTAGCCCTAAAGCCCTAACAGTCCTATCCCTATTCCTAGCCCTAAAGCCCTATCAGCCATAGCCCTAGACCTAAAGCCCTAACAGCCCTAGACTTAGACCTAAAGCCCTAACAGACTTAGCCCTAGACCTACCCCAAAATTCCTAACAGCGCTAGCCCAAGCCCTAACCTAAAGCCCTAACAGGCCTAGCCATAGCCCTTAAGGCCTAACAGCACTAGACCAAGCCCTAGCCCTAAAGCCATAACAGCACTGGGCCTAGCCCTAAAGCCCTTGACCTAATGCACTAGACCTAGATCTAGCCTTAAAGCCCTAGACATAGACCTGTCCCTAAAGGCCTAAAAGCATTAGCTCTAACCATAGCCCTAGAGCAATAACAGCCCTAGCACTAGCCCTAGCCCTAAAGCCCTAACAGGCTAGCCCTATCCCTATCCCTAAAGCCCTAACAGCTGTATCCCTAGCCATAGACCTAAAGCACAAACAGCCGTAGCCCTAGACCTAAATCACTAACAGCCCTAGCCCTATCCCTAAAGCCCTAAGAGCCTTAGCCCTAGCCCTAGCCCTAATTGCCTAACAGCCCTAGCCCTAGCCGTAAAGTCCTTGCCTTAATACCCTAGCCCGAGACCTAGCCCTGAAGCCCTAGCACTAGCCCTGTCCCTACAGGCCTAAAAGCACTTGCTCTAAACTTAGCCCAAAAGCAATAACAGCCCTAGCCCTAGGACTAAAGCCCTAACAGCCCTAGACCAAGGCCTAGCCCTAAAGCCCTAACCACCCTAGCCCTAGGCCTAAAGCCCTAACAACCCTAGTCCTAAAGCCCTAACAGCACTAGCCCTAGCCCTAAAGCCCTATAAGCCCTAGCCCTAGCCCTAAAACCCTAACAGCCCTAAGCCTAGCCCTAAAGCACTAACATTCTTAGTCCTAAAGTCGTAACAGCCCTAGCCATAACCCTAAAGCCCGATCAGCCCTAGCCCTAGCCCTAAAGCCCTAACAGCACTAGCTCTAGCCCTAAAGCCTTTTCCTAATGCCCTAGCCCTATCCCTAGCCCTAAACCTAGCCCTAAAACCCTAGCCCTAGCCTTAGCCCTACAGCCCTAACAACCCTAGACCTATCATTAGCCTAAAAGCCCTAACAGCCATAGCCCTATCCCTAAAGCCCTTAACCTAATGTCCTATCCCTATCCCTATCCCTAAACCTAGCCTAAAGTCAAAGCCCTGGTCTTAGCCCTGCAGGCCGAACAGCCCTAGCCCTAGCCCTAAAGCCCTAACAGGTCTAGCAATAACCCTAGACTTAAAGCCCTATCAGCCCTAGCCCTAGACCTAAAGCCCTAACAGACCTAGACTTAGACCTAAAGCCCTAACAGACCTAGCCCTAGACTTACCCCAAAATCCCTAACAGCGCTAGCCCAAGCCCTAACCTAAAGCCCTAACAGGCCTAACCATAGCCCTTAAGCCCTAACAGCACTAGACAAGCCCTGGCCCTAAAGCCCTATCAGCACTGGGCCTAGCCCTAAAGCCCTTGACCTAATGCCCTAGCCCTAGTTCTATCCCTAAAGCCCTAACAGCTGTAGCCCAACCCTAGCCCTAAAGCACAAACTGCCCTAGCCCTAGCCCTAAATCACTAACAGCCCTAGCCTTGGCCTAAAGCCCTAACAGCCCTAGACCAAGGCCTAGCCCTAAAGCCCTAACAGCCGTAAGCCTAGCCCTAAAGCCCTAACATCCCTAGTCCTAAAGCCCTAACAGCCCTAGCTCTAGCCCTAAAGCCCTATAAGCCCTAGCCCTAGCCCTAAAACCCTAACAGCCCTAAGCCTAGCCCTAAAGCACTAACATCCCTAGTCCTAAAGTCGTAACAGCCCTAGCCCTAGCCCTAAAGCCCTATCAGCCCTAGCCCTAGCCCTAAAGCCCTAACAGCCTTAGCCCTAGCCCTAAATTCCTTTCCCTAATAACCTAGCCCAATCCCAAACCCTAAACCTAGCCTGTAAATCCCTAGCCCTGGCCTTAGCCCTAAAGCCCTTACAGACCTACCCCTAGTCATAGTCTTAAAGCTCTAACAGCTCTAGCCCTAATTCCCTCTAAGCCCTAGCCATAACCCTAGCCTTAAAGCCCTATCAGCCCTAGCCCTAGCTCTAAAGCCCTAACAACCCTAGCTCTAGCCCTAGCCTTAAAGCCCTAAGAGCCTTAGCCCTAGCCCTTGCCCTAATGCCCTCACAGCCCTAGCCCTAGCCCTAGCCCTAATTGCCTAACAGCCCGATCCCTATCCGTAAAGTCCTTGCCTTAATACCCTAGCCCGAGACCTAGCCCTAAAGCCCTAGCCCTAGCCCTGTCACTTGAGGCCTAAAAGCACTAGCTCTAAGCCTGGCTCTAAAGCAATAACAGCCCTAGTCTTAGCCTTAAAGCCCTAACAGGCTAGCCCTAGCCGTATCCCTAAAGCTCTAACAGCTGTAGCCCTAGCCCTACCCCTAAAGCACAAACAGCCCTAGCTGTAGCCCTAAATCACTAACAGCCCTAGCACTAGGCCTAAAGTCCTAACAGCCCTAGACCAAGGCCTAGCCCTAAAGCCCTAACAGCCCTAAGCCTAGCCCTAAAGCCCTAACATTCCTAGTCCTAAAGCCCTAACAGCCCTAGCCCTAGCCCTAAAGCCCTATAAGCGCTAGCCCTAGCCCAAAAACCATAACTGCCCTAAGCCTAGCCCTAAAGCACTAACATCCCTAGTCCTAAAGCCCTAACAGCCCTAGTCCTAAAGCCATATCAGTCCTAACCCGAGCCCTAGCCCTAAGCCCTATCAGCCCTAGCCCATGCCCTAGCCCTAGCCTTAAAGACCTAAGAGTCCAAGCCCTAGCACTAGCCCTAAAGCCCTAACAGCCCTAGGCCTAATGGCCTTATAGCTCTAGACTTAGCCTTGAAGACCTTGCCTTAATACCCTAGCACTAGGCCTAGTCCTAAAGCTTTAACCCCATCCCTAAACCCTAACAGCCCTAACCCTAGCCCTAAAGCC
>NW_006408951.1:1414274-1415075 GCF_000296735.1 Chrysochloris asiatica
AGCCCTAGCCCTAAAGCCCTAACAGCCCTAAGCCTAAACCTAAAGCCCTAACAACCCTAGTCCTAAAGCCCTTAACCTAATACCCTAGCCCTATCCCTAGCATTAAACCTAGCCCTAAAACCTTGCCCTGGCCTTAGCCCTAAAGCCGTAACAGCCCTAGCCCAAGCCCTAAACTTCTAAAAGCTCTAACACTAACCCTAGCCCTAAAGCCCTATAAGCCCTAGCCCTAAACCTATCCCTAAAGCCCTAACAGCCCTAGCCCAAGCCCTAGACCTAAAGCCCTACCAGCTCTAGCCCTAGCCCTAAAGCCCGATAAGCCCTAGCCCTAAGCCAAGCCCTAAAGCCCTAGCCCTGTAACTATAGCCCTAAAAGCTCTAGCTGTAAACCGAGCCCTAAAGCAATAACAGCCCTAGCCCTAAAGGCCTATCAGCCCTAGACCTAGACCTAAAGCCATAACAGCCCTAGACCTAGTCCTAAATCACTAATAGCCCTTAAGCCCTAAAAGCCCTAGCCCAAGCCCTAGCCCTAAATTCCTAACATCTCTGGCCCTAGCCGTACTGTCCTTAACCTAATTCCCTAGCCCTAGACCTAGCCCTAAAGCCCTAGCCCTAGCCCTGTCCCTATAGCCATAAAAACTCTAGCTCTAACCCGAGCCCTAAAGCAATAATAGCCCTAGCCCTAAAGCCCTAACAGCTGTAGCCCTAGCCCTATCCTTAAAACACTAACAGCCCTAGATCTAGCCCATAGCCATAACATCCCTAGTCTTAAAGCCCTAATAGCCCTAGTCCTAAAGCCATAACA
>NW_006408951.1:1415774-1416490 GCF_000296735.1 Chrysochloris asiatica
GCCCTAGCCCTAGCCCTAAAGCCCTAACAGGCTAGCCCTAGCCCTATACTTAAAGCCCTAACAGCTTTAGCCCTAGCCCTAGCCCTAGCCCTAGGCCTAGACTTAAAGACCTAAAAGCCCTAGCCCTAGCACTAACCCTAAAGACCTCACAGCCCTAGCACTAGCCCTAATTACCTAACAGCCCTAGCCCTAGCCGTGAAGTACTTGCCTTAATGCCCTAGCCCTAGCCCTAACCCTAAAGCCCTAGCCCTAGCCCTAAAGCCCTAACAGTGCTAGCCCTAGCCTTAAGAGCCCTAACCCTTGTCCTAAAGCCCTAACAGCCCTAGCCCTAGCCCTAATTACCTAACAGCCCTAGCCCTAGCCGTAAAGTCCTTGCCTTAATGCCCTAGCCCTAGCCTTAACCCTGAAGCCCTAGCCCTAGCCCTAAAGCCCTAACAGTGCTAGCCTTAACCCTAAGAGCCCTAACCCTTGCCCTAAAGCCCTAAAAGCCCTAGCCCTAATTGCCTAATAGCCCTAGCCCTACCCGTAAAGTCCTTGCCTTAATTCCCTAGCCATAGACCTAGCCCTAAAGCTCTAAGCCTTGTCCTAAAGCCCTATCAGCCCTAGCCCAAGCCCTAGCCCTAGCCTTAAAGCCCTAAGAGACCTAGTCCTAGCCCTAGCCCTAAAGCCCTAACAGACCTAGCCCTAGCCCTAGCCTTAGGTCTAATTCCCTAACA
>NW_006408951.1:1417174-1418267 GCF_000296735.1 Chrysochloris asiatica
CCCTAACAGCCCTAGACCAAGCCCTAGTACTAAAGCACTAACAGGAGTAGCCATAGCCCTAAAGCCCTAACCGCCCTAGCCCTAGCACTATCCCTAAAGCCCTAACAGCCCTCGACCTAGCATTAGCCTAAAAGCCCTAACAGCCCTACCCCTAGCCCAATCCCTAAAGCTCTAACTGCCATAGCCCTAGCCCTAAAGCCCTTAACGTAATTTCCTAGCCTTATCCCTATCCCTAGACCTAGCCCTAAAACTCTAGCGCTAGCCCTCTCCCTAAAGGCCTAAAAGCACTAGCTCTAACCCTAGCCCTAAAGCAATAACTGCCATAGCCCTAACCCTAAATCCCTAACAGGTTAGCCCTAGCCCTATCCCTAAAGCTCTAACAGCTGTAGCCCTAGCCCTAGCCCTAGCCCTAGCCCTAGCCCTAGCCCTAGGCCTAGGCCTAGGCTAAAAGACCTAAGAGCCTTAGCCCTAGCACTAGCTCTAAAGCCCTAACAGACCTGGCCCTAGCCCTAGCCTTAGGCCTAATTCCCTTACAGCCTTAGCTTTGCCCTAAAGCACTTGCCCTAATACACTAGCCCTAGCCCTAGCCCTACCCCAAAGCCCTAACAGCCCTAGCCGTAGCCCTCATTGCCTAATAGCCCTAGCCCTAGCCATAAATTCCTTGCCTTAGTTCCCTAGTCCTAGACCTAGCCCTAAAGCCCTAACCCTTGCCCTAAAGCCCTATCCACCCTATCCCTAGCCCTAGCCTTAAAGCCCTAAGAGACCTAGCCCTAGCCCTAGCCCTAGCCTTAGGCCTAATTCCCTAACAGCCCTAGCCCTAGTCCTATAGCGCTTGCCCTAATGCCCTAGCCTAGCCCTAGCCCTAATGCCCTAACCCTAATCCTAGCCCTAAAGCCCTAACAGCCCTAGAACTAGCCTTAGCCCTAGCCCTAGGCCTAATGGCCCAACAGCCCTAGCCCAAGCCCCAAAGCCCTAGCCCTAGCCCTAATGGTCTATCAGCCCTAGCCCTAGCCCTAAAGTCCTAACCCTAGCCCTAGTTCTAAAGCCCTAACAGCCCTAGCCCTAGCCCTAAAGCCCTATAAGCCTGAGCCCT
>NW_006408951.1:1419093-1421044 GCF_000296735.1 Chrysochloris asiatica
CTCAAGCCCTAGCCCTAAATTCCTAACATCACTGGCCCTAGCCGTACTGTCATTGACCTAATTCCTTAGCCCTAGACCAATCCCTAAAGCCTAAGCCCTAGCCCTGTAACTATAGCCCTAAAAGTTCTAGCTGTAACCCGAGCACTAAAGCAATAATAACCCTAGCCATAAAGGCCTATCAGCCCTAACCCTAGACCTAAAGCCAAAACAGCCCTAGCCCTAGCCCTAAATCACTAATAGCCCTAGTCCTTAAGCCCTAACAGCCCTAGCCCAAGCCCTAGCCCAAAATTCCTAACATCACTGGCCCTAGCCGAACTGTCCTTGACCTAATTCCCTAGCCCTAGACATATCCCTAAAGCCTAAGCCCTAGCCCTGTCCCTATAGCCCTAAAAGCTGTAGCTCTAACCCAAGCCCTAAAGCAATAATAGCCCTAGCCCTAAAGCCCTAACAGCTGTAGCCCTAGCACTAGCCTTAAAACACTAACAGCCCTAGATCTAGCCCATAGCCCTAACATCCCTAGTCTTAAAGCCCTAATAGCCTTAGTCCTAAAGCCATAACAGTCCAAGCCCTAGCCCTATCTCTAAAGCCCTATCAGCTGAAGCCATAGCCCTAGCCCTAAAGCACTAACAGCCCTAAATCTAGCCCAATGCCCTAGCCCTAAATCCTTAGCCATAACCCTAGACCTAAAGCCCTATCAACCCTAAAATCCCTAGTCTTAAAGCCCTAATAGCCCTAGTCCTAAAGCCACAACAGTCCAAGTCCTAGCCCTATCTCTAAAGCCCTAACAGACCTAGCCCAAGCCTAAGCCTTGAAGCCCTAAGAGCCCTAGCCCTAGGCCTAGCCCTAAAGCATTATCAGAACTAGCCCTTGCCCTAATGGCCTAACAGCCCTAGCCCTAGCCGTAAAGTCCTTGCCTTAATGCCCTAGCCCTAGACCTAGCCCTAAAGCCCTAGCTCTAGCCGTAAAGCCCTATCAGCCCTAGCCCAAGCTCTAGCCCTAGCCTTAAAGACCTAAGATCCCTATCCCTAGCCCTATAGCCCTAACAGCCAAAGCCCAAGCCCTAGCCCTAGGCCTAATGGCCTAACAGCCATAGGCCTAGCCCTAAAGCCCTGGCCCTAATGCCCTAGCCCTAGATCTAAAGCCCTAAACCTAGCCCTATCCCTAAAGCCCTAACAACTGTAGCCCGAGCCCTAGCCCTAGGCCTAGGCTTAAAGACCTAAGAGCCCTAGCCCAAGCACTAGCCCTAAAGCCCTAACAGCCCTAGCCCTAGCCCTAATTGCCTAAGAGCCCTAACCCTAGCCGTAAACACCTTGCCTTAATTCCCTAGCCCTATCCCTTGCCTTAAAGCCCTAAGAGACCTAGCCCTGGCCCTAGCCCAAGCCTTAGGCCTAATTCCCTAACAGCCCTAGCATTAGCCCTAAAGCCCTTGTCCTAAATGCCCTAGCCCTAGACCTAGTCCTAAATCCCTAACACTAGCCCTAGCCCTAAATCCCTAATATCCCTAGCTCTAGCTCTAAAGCCCTTAACGTCATGTCCTAGCCCTATCCCTAGCCCTAGACCTAGCCCTAAAGCCCTAGCCCTCTCCCTAAAAGTGTAAAACCACTAGATCTAACCCTAGCTCTAAAGCAATAACTGCCCTAGCCCTAGCCCTAAAGCCCTAACAGGCTAGCCCTACCACTAGCCCTAAAGCCCTCACATCCCTAGCGCTAGCCCTAATTACCTAACAGCCCTAGCCCTAGCCCTAAAGCCCTAGCCCTAGCCCTAATGCCCTAACAGTGCTAGCCCTAGTCCTAAGAGCCCTAACCCTTGTCCTAAAGCACTAACAGCCCTAGCCCTAGCCCTAATTACCTAACAGCCCAAGCCCTAGCAGTAAAGTCCTTGCTTTAATGCCCTAGCCCTAGCCCTAACCCTAAAGCCCTAGCCCTAGCCCTAAAGCCCTAACAGTGCTAGC
>NW_006408951.1:1422070-1423485 GCF_000296735.1 Chrysochloris asiatica
CCTAATGGCCTAACAGCCATAGCCCTAACCATAAAGCCCTTGCCCTAATGCCCTAGCCCTAGCCCTAGATCTAAAGCCCTAAAACTAGCCCTAGCCCTAAAGCACTATCAGCCCTAGCCCTAGACCTAAAGCCATAACAGCCCTAGCCCTAGCCCTAAGTGCCTAATAGCCCTAGCCCTACCCGTAAAGCCCTTGCCCTAATGCCCTAGCCCTAGCCCTAGATCTAAAGCCCTAAAACTAGCCCTATCCCTAAAGCCCTAACAGCAGTAGCCCTAGCCCTAGCCCTAGGCCTAGGCCTAGGCTTAAAGACCTAAGATCCCTAGCCCAAGCACTAGCCCTAAAGCCCTAACAGCCCTAGCCCTAGCCCTAATTGCCTAATAGCACTAGGCCTAGCCGTAAACCCCTTGCCTTAATTCCCTATCCCTATCCCTAGCCTTAAAGCCCTAAGAAACCTAGCCCTGGCCCTAGCCCAAGCCTTAGGCCTAATTCCCTAACAGTCCTTGCATTATAACTAAAGCCCTTGTCCTAATACCCTAGCCCTAGACCTAGCCCTAAATCCCTAACACTAGCCCTAGCCCTAAATCCCTAATATCCCTAGCTCTAGCCCTAAAGCCCTTAACCTCATGTCCTAGCCCTATCCCTAGCCCTAGACCTAGCCCTAAAGCCCTATCCCTAGCCCTCTCCCTAAAAGCGTAAAACCACTAGCTCTAACCCTAGCCCTAAAGCAATAACTGCACTAGCCCTAGCCCTAAAGCCCTAACAGGCTAGCCCTAGCCCTAGCCCTAAAGCCCTAACAGCTGTAGCCCTAGCCCGAGCCCTAGCCCTAGGCCCAGCCTTAAAGACCTAAGAGCCCTAGCCCCAGCACTAGCCCTAAAGCCCTAACAGCCCTAGCCCTAGCCCTAATTACCTAACAGCCCTAGCTCTAGCCGTAAAGTCCTTGCCTTAATACCCTAGACCTAGCTCTAGCCCTAGCCCTAAAGCCCTAGCCTTAGCCCTAAAGCCCTAAACCTAGCCCTAGCCTTAAACTCTAACAGCCCTAGCCCTAGCCCTAAAGCCCTATAAGCCTTATCCCTAGCCTTATTCCTAAAGCCATAACATCCGTAAGCCTAGCCCTAAAAGACCTAACTTCCCTAGTCCTAAAGCCCTAACAGCCCTAGCCATAGCCCTAGCCCTAAAGCACTATCAGCCCTAGCCGTAGACCTAAAGCCATAACAGCCCTAGCCCTAGCCCTAAATCACTAATAGCCCTAACCCTAGCCCTTAAGCCCTAACAGCCCTAGACCAAGCCCTAGCCCTAAATTCCTAACATCACTGCCCCTAGCCGTACTGTCCTTGACCTAATTCCCTAGCCCTAGACCAATCCCTAAAGCCTAAGCCCTAGCCCTGTCCCTATAGCCCTAAAAGCTCTAGCTCTAT
>NW_006408951.1:1425076-1428630 GCF_000296735.1 Chrysochloris asiatica
TAAACTCTAACAGCCCTAGCCCTAGCCGTAAAGCCCTATAAGCCTTAGCACTAGCCTTAGTCCTAAAGCCATAACATCCCTAAGCCTAGTCTTAATAGACCTAACATCCCTAGTCCTAAAGCCCTAACAGCCCTAGCCATAACCCTAGCCCTAAAGCCCTATCAACCTTAGCCCTAGACCTAAAGCCATAACAGCCCAAGCCCTAGCCCTAATTGCCTAATAGCCCTAGCCCTAGCCGTGAAGTCCTTGCCTTAATACCCTAGCCCTAGCCCTAACCCTAATACCCTAGCCCTAGCCCTAGCCCTAACGCCTTAGCACTAGACATAAAGCCCTAACAGTGCTAGCCCTAGCCCTACCCCAAAGCCCTAACAGTCCTATCAGTAGCCCTAATTGCCTAATAGCCCTAGCCCTAGCCATAAAGTCCTTGCCTTAATTCCCTAGTCCTAGACCTAGCCCTAAAGCCCTAACCCTTGCCCTAAAGCCCTATCCGCCCTATCACTAGCCATAGCCTTAAAGCCCTAAGAGACCTAGCCCTAGCCCTAAAGCCCTAACAGACCTAGCCCTAGCCCTAGCCTTAGGCCTAATTCCGTAACAGCCCTAGCCCTAGTCCTATAGCCCTTGCCCTAATGCCCTAGCCTAGCCCTATCCTTAATGCCCTATCCCTAATCCTAGCCCTAAAGCCCTAACAGCTCTAGAACTAGCCTTAGCCCTAGCCCTAGGCCTAATGGATCAACAGCCCTAGCCCAAGCCCCAAAGCCCTAGCCCTAGCCCTAATGGTCTATCAGCCCTAGCCCTAGCCGTAAAGTCCTAACCCTAGCCCTAGTTCTAAAGCCCCAACAGCCCTAGCCCTAGCCCTAAAGTCCTATAAGCCTTAGCCCTAGCCCTAGTCCTAAAGCCCTAACATCCCTAAGCCTAGCCCTAAGCCCTAACGTCCCTAGTTTTAAGCCCTAACATGCATAGCCATATACCTAGCCCTAAAGCCCTATCAGCCCTAGCCCTAGCCCTAAAGCCATAACAGCCCTAGCCCTAGCCATAAATCAATAATAGCCCTAGCCCTAGCACTAAATCCCTAACATTACTGGCCATAGCCTTAATGCCGTAGACCTAATTACCTAGACATAGACCTATCCCTAAAGCCCTAGCCCTAGCCCTGACCCTAAAACACTAAAAGCTCTAGCTCTAACCCTAGCCCTAAAGCCCTAAAAGCTCTAGCACTAACTCTAGCCCTAAAGCCCTATAAGCGCTAGCCCTAGCCCTAGCCCTAAAGCCCTAAAAGCTCTAGCACTAACCCTAGCCCTAAAGCCCTATAAGCGCTAGCCCTAGCCCTAAAGCCCTATCAATCTTAGCCCTAGACCTAAAGCCATAACAGCCCTAGCCCTAGCACTAAGTCACTAATAGCCCTAGCCCTTAAGCCCTAACAGCACTAGCCCAAGCCCTAGCCCTAAATTCCTAACATCACTGGCCCTAGCCGTACTGCAATTGACCTAATTCCCTAGCCCTAGACCTATCCCTAAAGCCCTAGCCCTAGCCCTGTCCCTTTAGCCCTAAAAGCTCTAGCTCTAACACTAGCACTAAATCAATAATAGCACTATCCCTAGCCCTAGCCCTAAAGCCCTAACAGCTGTAGCTCTAGCCCTAGCCCTAAAGCACTAACAGCCCTATATCTAGCCCAATGCCCTAGCCCTAAATCCTTAGACATAACCCTAGCACTAAAGCCCTATCAGCCCTAAAATCCCTAGTCTTAAAGCCCTAATAGCCCTAGTCCTAAAGCCATAACAGTCCAAGCCCTAGCCCTATCTCTAAAGCCCTAACAGACCTAGCCCTAGCCTAATCCTTAAAGCCCTAAGAGCCCTAGCCCTAGGCCTAGCCCTAAAGCATTAACAGACCTAGCCCTTGCCCTAATGGCCTAACATCCCTAGGCCTAGCCCTAGTCCTAAAGCCCTAGCAGCCCAAACATCCCTAGTCCTAAAGCCCTAACAGCTCTAGTCCTAAAGCCAAAACAATTCAAGCCCTTGTCCTAGACCTAAAGCTCTATCAGCCCTAGCCCTAGCCCTAAAGCCCTATCAGCCCTAGCCCAAGCCCTAGCCCTAGCCTTAAAGGCCTAAGATCCCTAGCGCTAGCCCTATAGCCCTAACAGGCCTAACCCAAGCCATAGCCCTAAGTAATAATGGCCTAACAGCCCTAGCTCAAGCCCTAGCCCTAAATTTCTAACATCACTGGCCCTAGCCTTACTGTCCTTGACCTAATTCCCTAGCCCTAGACCAATCCTTAAAGCCTAAGCCCTAGCCCTGTAATTATAGCCCTAAAAGCTCTAGCTGTAACCCGAGCCCTAAAGCAATAATAGCCCTAGCCCTAAAGGCCTATCATCCCTAGAACTAGACCTAAAGCCATAACAGCCCTAAACCTAGCCCTAAATCACTAATAGCCCTAGCCCTTAAGCCCTAACAGCCCTAGCCCAAGCCCTAGCCCAAAATTCCTAACATCACTGGCCCTAGCCGTACTGTCCTTGACCTAATTCCCTAGCCCTAGACCTATCCCTAAAGCCCTAGCCCTACCCCTGTCCCTATAGCCCTAAAAGCTCTAGCTCTAACCCGAGCCCTAAAGCAATAATAGCCCTAGCCCTAAAGCCCTAACAGCTGTAGCCCTAGCCCTAGCCTTAAAACACTAACAGCCCTAGATCTAGCCCATAGCCCTAACATCCCTAGTCTTAAAGCCCTAATAACCCTAGTCCTAAAGCCATAACATTCCAAGCCCTAGCCATATCTCTGAATCCCTAACAGCTGAAGCCCTAGCCCTAGCCCTAAATCACTAACAGCCCTAGATCTAGCCCATAGCCCTAACATCCCTATTCTTAAAGCCCTAATATCCCTAGTCCTAAAGCCATAACAGTCCAAGCCCTAGCCCTATCTCTAAAGCCCTAACAGACCCAGCCCAAGCCTAAGCCTTAAAGCCCTAAGAGCCCTAGCCCTAGGCCTGGCCCTAAAGCATTAACAGACCTAGCCCTATCCGTAATGGCCTACCAGCCCTAGTCCTAGCCATAAAGTCCTTGCCTTAATGCCCTAACCCTAGACCTAACCCTAAAGCCCTAGCCCAAGCCGTAGCCCTAGCCTTAAAGACCTAAGATCCCTAGCCCTAGCCCTATAGCCCTCACAGCCCCAGCCCTAGCCCTAGCCCTAAGCCTAATGACCTAACAGCCCTTGCCCTAGCCCTAAAGTCCTTGCCCTAATGCCCTAGCCCTACATCTAAAGCCCTATACCTAGCCCTAGCCCGAAAGCCCTAACAGCCCTAGCCATAAAGCCCAAACAGTCCTAGACCTAGCCCAAAAGCCCTAACAGACCAAGCCCTAGATCTACCCCAAAAACCCTAACAGCCCTAGTCCAAGCCCTAGTACTAAAGCACTAACATGAGTAGCCATAGACCTAAAGCCCTAACCGCCCTAGCCCTAGCACTAGCTCTAAAGCCCTAACAGCCCTAGACCGAGCATTAGCCTAAAAGCCATAACAGGCCTACCCCTAGCCCAAGCCCTAAAGCCCTAACAGCCATAGCCCTAGCCC